>NC_034411.1:8440310-8589440 GCF_002078875.1 Numida meleagris
GCCCCCTCCCGCCCTACCCGTCGTCTCTGTGGTTGTCGGATCGCTGCGGCGCCCTGGAGACGGGCGGGCGGGAGGAGAAAGTACAGCCCCGCGTCGCCGCCCCCGTCCCGAGCAGGGCGCAGCCTCCGCGCCGCGTCCCTCCCTCTGCCCGGCCCCGGCCTCGGCGCTCTGCCCCGCCGACCGGCGCGGTCGTACCGGCGTGGTCTCTGCCTGCTTGCCTGCCACGATCTCCCCCTCCTCGACGCCATGATCCTCCTCGACACCTCACACTTTTTCTGAAGTAAAAAACACAAGCCCTCCGGAGGGGAACTCGGTGCCCACAGGCCGCCGGTACATCTGGCTGTCGGCACAGCAGGGAGCTGGCGGCGGGGCCATCCCCACGCCACAGGCCACTGCCCGCCTCAGGCACCATGTTGTGGGGCAGGAATGAACGTACCTCTGCCTCACCCGCTTTGCTCATAGGAGAAGGTGAAATTTCACCTCCTTCATGCAGCAATAAAAAGCGGTTTTCTAAGGGAGACTTGTCCTGGGAATAGCTTTCCCCCACTGGCAGCAGTGTGGGCTGCTGACCATGGTGGCAAGACCTGCTTGTGACAATGTGTATTCCTTCATTCTTCTTTCTGCATGGCGTTGAGCAAAAATCCCAGGCCGTGCTGGAAAGTGCTGTCACACCATGTGTTTTTCAACAGATTTCTCCTTTCTAAACAAGAAGGTATTGCATTTGGCTTAGTTTTACAAGATGGCCCACAAAGCTTTTGCCAGATCTCGGTGGGAAGAAGAAGAAGACAGGTTAGGTCATCAGTGCTTCCCTCAGAAGGGAAGCTCCCAAGAGCTCCACATTCTGGAACTCTGCCCTCCAGTGCTGCTACGAACCATGCACGACTCACTCATGAGTAACCCCCTTTTTTTTTTTTCTTTTTAGTTGCTTACCTATTTGCCAAGTCAATGAGACTACAAATCCTGGCTGAGCAGTCCTCTTAAAGCGGAGAAATCTCCAAGCCCGTGGATGTTTACTGAAACAAACCACAGAGATGTGTGCTGTTACAGCACAGAGCACAGTCCTCGATCCTGTCACAGCAGACTGACAGCCCCCAGCAGACAGTTACAGCTCCCGGGGACTGTGAGCCCCACACCTTTTTGTCCTGTACTGAAAGAAAATGAACACGTGCCATTTGCTTCTATTTTAAGCACCTGCCTTCTCAATCCACTTTATGGAGAGGCCCAACCACAGCAATTATCTCAATGTCACCTGGCACGCTCGCCTAAACATGGCCTGCACTGCAAAGCAGGAGTCTCCCCAAAAAGACACAGTTTATGCACCGATTTTACAAAGGCTGATGTGGTTTGGCAAACAACACGAGTCCCCGCAGCACGTACCCGGCTCCCCATACTCAGTGCCTTTAAATGTTGGAGGCTGTAGAAAACCTGCAGTAAGTTTCCCTGAGAAGTCTCTTAGGCTGCTCCAAAATCTTGTCCAGGGGTCTGAAAGACATCCATGATGCGTTCAGAGGGACAGTGCATGTTCCATTCTTCTTCAAATATTTATAGATATGCCTTGTGTTTGAGTAAAGCTGACATTACTGTTGAAGTGGAAGGATTACAGCAGAGGGAGGAATTACCCTAAATCGGCAAGCATTTTTGTCCATTAACTAACACAAGGCTAAAAGGAGAATTAAGCATCTGGCAGTCAGGAGCTCGGCTCCACAGCAAGGGAGATTTCATAACAATATGCTTCATGATCAATTAGAAAAAAAAAAAAAAGGGAAAACAAAAAGGAACTAGAACAGTGTGCTGCATCATGCTAGGTGCTAAGGAGCCTGGAAAAAAACACTGAAGCTGGAAGGTTTGGGCCTTGGCCATGTGTAATGGCCTGTTGACTTTGAGGAAGGACATTTCTCCCTCCTCCTGGTCGCACACCCACAGCCGTGCCTGCATCTCACTGACTCAGCTGGTCACGGGGCTGCGTTGTGAAACCTCACGGGGAGGTAATGGGGAGGAAGGGTGGTGTCACCCAAATGTATTCCCCAATCCAGTTCACAGCCGAGCCCCATCAACTGGCTAGAGGGGGAGAATACCTAGAACTGATCTTGCCACCAACACAGCATATTGTCATCCTGCTGACTAACTTCAGTGCCTCTGCTGTGTTTGGGGCAGATGCACCCTGAAAACCTGGGCAGGGGTTAAGGCAGAAGCTCTCTTTCCAGCCCCGCTCCCCTGAACACAGGCAACTCGACCTTCCCTATATCTGCACATAATGCGGAGCAAAGCATTGGGCTGGAGAGATTTCTTACCTGGCACTGCCAATGAGCTGGTCCCAGCAGTAGTAAGAGTGGATGCAGTGCTGTCTTGGGGCTGGGGCTGCAGGGCTTCAGTGCTCCTCAGCCGTCAGCAACTGCACGAGGACTGCTCCAGTGCTAAACCCAAATCTCCTCCATCAGTCGTCAGGTGTAATAAAGTCTCATTAGCACAAAACAATCCCACTGAGCAGCGCTCCCCTCCACTACGCCCTCCCTTCAGGCTTCATCCCCTTGCCCCACATGCTCTTGCTGGGGCCAAGACATGTCCTCTGTTCAGGGGTGAGGTGAACCCTGTGGCTAACATAAGCTAACCAACACCTTAGCAAAGTGAGGGGGAGGGGAAGCCCACATCCAGCCAATGCCAAAGGCAGTCTGCTTTATTTAAACTAGCTCCCTTCCTTCCTCTCTTGCTGTTTGCACCAGCTACTACAGCATCATGCTAGGCCGCACCAACACCTGGTCTTGTTTAAAAGCATCTTGGTCACTTTCAGATTTATATTTATTTGATTTTATCTATATCACTTTCCCACTTTGAAGCAGGCCCCGTTGCTGACAGCCAGACAACACAGGAGAAAACAACGCTGTCGAGAGAAGCCACAAATCCACCTGATCCCCCACCATCCAGTGTCATGACCTGATACAACCTTATCCATTAATTCACGGGAACCAGTTCCTAACAGCACCTGGACACGCTGTTCCCAGGCTCGCTGTCATCGGTGTTGCTTTGAACACACCGTAGGCAGCCAGGCAAGGCCTGCTGGGGAGGAGGATTTTATATACAGCTGTTGAGATCAGTAGTGATGACTAATCTTATAAAATACACTTTTAAAGCACTGACGATGGAGTAGACACTAATTACGCCTGCCATTGTGACTGTTGGGGAGTACAGTCCCATGGCCACCTTCAGCACGCATGGCTGCACAAAGCAGGATGCTAAGGACCGCATCTAAACACAGTCCCAGTAAGTTGTCTTCTGGGTGGCTGATTGTGGTTGGGTAAAACTTAAGGAAGCTCTGAAAAATTGGATGTTAAAATTGTTCTGCAGGATTTTCATGGTTTAGGTCTGTAAGCTGAGTTTTCTTCTTATAATTATAATAGTAAATTACTGCTTTTTTTTGCTTTTTTTTTTCTTCCTCCTGAGAAAGAGCAAATGCTTTTGATCACAGCCATTGTCAGTGGAACGTACACACAAATTTAGTCAGAATCAGGAATAATTTTTTGCCTGCGTATCAAAAAGATCACCTTCCCTCACAGTCACCATCACCATGTAAATCATTCGATGCAGTGAACAGCCCTTGCCAGCAAACTGCAGAGCATCAGACTGTTCTCATGGGATGGTTACGGTGAAGCAGCACATCCAGGGCATTGGAGTTGTGTCAGTTGGTGACACTAGTCCTTAGTGTCTGAGCTTTTCCACAGCAAGTGTGATATTCACAAAGGCCAGGAAAGAACATTTTAAAAGGATTCAACTCTCACTTTTCATTGAGTTTTAAATCAGTTCTATTTTTCCCAGGCTATTTATTTTTGCTGTCATAGCAATTGGGTGCACTGTAATAAAAAGTTATTTGGGGGGGCTACAGCTTTTACAGCTGAGCTATGTACACTGGCCTTTTCTGTAGCATTTGTGTTAATTAATAATTGGTACATTGCCAGAAGCAAAAGAGAAGTAGGAACAAGTCCTACCTAGGTTATAAAATCGTCAAGGTTATCTTGCTCTTCTTGTTTCACTGCAGCAAAGTAAGAGGGAGGGACATCAGATGCAGCCAGGCAGCCAGCAAGCGCTACCACTGCATTGTGGAGCCAGGACCTGCAGGCTGCCCTCTCACAGTACCTGCCTGCAGCCACTCCTGTGAACATAGTCAGCACCTCCTCTCTGGCAGAAGCTCCCCAAAAAGGAGCAGAATGCCTTTCATCAGAAACATTGACTGCTCCCACATGAAGCACCTGTAAGTCCAGCACAGCGGGTAGTTATTTATGTCATCACAGAATCACAGAATTGTAGGCGTAGGAAGGGACTTCGGGAGATCATCAAGTCCAACCCTCTCCTAAAGCAGGTTCCCTGCAGTAGGTTATGCAGGAAAGCATCCAGGTGGGTCTTGAATATCTCCATAGAAGGAGACTCCACAACCGCTCTGGGCAGCCTGTTCCAGTGCTCCTTCACCCTCACAGGAATGAAGTTCTTCTGCATGTTTGCATGGAACTTCCTATGTTGTAGCTTTTGCCCATTCCCCTTGTCCTGTCGCTGCACACTGCTGACAAGAGCCTGGCCTGATCCATTTGACTCCTGCCCAGTACATATTTATAAACAGTGATAAGGTCCCCCCTCAGTCTTCTCCAGGCTGAACAGACGCAGGTCTACCAGCCTTTCATAGAATCATAGAATCATAGAATTAGCTAGGTTGGAAAAGACCTACAAGATCATCCAGTCCAACTTTCATTGTTCAGGAGATGCTTCAGGCCCCTCATCATCTCTGTGTCCCTCCGCTGGACTCTCTGTAAAAGAACCCTGTGTTTTTTGAACTGAGGAGCCCAGAAGTGGACACAGTACTCCAGACGTGGCCTCACCAGGGCAGAATAGTGGAGGAGGATCTCCTCCCTCAACCTGCTGGCCACGCTTATTCTAAGGCACCCCAGGACACCATTGGCCTTCTCAGCCTCGAAGGCACACTACTGGCTCATAGCCAAAAAATAAACCACAAAAATGACAACTGGTACTGGAACATCTCAGTTCTTCCAGGAACAAGCCTGTTTTTCCCACTTAGAAGGTTGTAGCCTGGAATTCAGCCAAGCAAAGCACCTCTCCCATGGCAGGCAAGGTTTACCAGCAAGGTTTGTCAGCAGCATGAACACAAGTAAAGCCTTTGACTGTGTCTCCCACAGTTCTCTCCTGGTGAAGCTGGCAGCCCATGGCTTGGACAGGCATACCATTCACTGGATAAAAAACTGACTGGATGGCCAGGCCCAGAGAGTGGTGGTGAATGGAGTTAAATCCAGCTGGTGGCCAGTCACTAGTGGTGTTCCCCAGTATTGGGGCCAACCCTTTTTAATATCTTCGTTGATGATCTGGAATTATGGGATTGAGTGCACCCTCACTAAGTTTGCAGGTGACACCAAGCTGGGAGGAAGTGTTGATCTGCCAAGGGGTAGGAAGGCCCTACAAAGGGATCTGGACAGGTTGGATCAATGAGCTGAGGCCATTGGGATGAAGTTCAACAAGACCAAGTGCTGGATCACTTTGGTCACAATGACCACAGGCATCACTACAGGCTCTGGGCAAAGTGGCAGAAAAGCTGCACAGAGAAGAAGGACCTGGGGGTGTTAACTGACACCTGGCTGAGCATGAGCCAGCAGTGTGCCCAGGTGGCCAAGAAGGCCGGTGGCATCCTGGCTTATATCAGAAGTAGTGCAGGCAGCAGGAGTAGGAGGTGACTGTACTCAGCTCTGGTGAGGCTGCACCTCGAGTGCTGTGCTCAGTGTTGGGCCCCTCACTACAAGAAAGACATTGAGGCCCTAGAACTTGTCCAGAGAAGAGCAACAAAATTGTGGAGGGTCTGGAGCACAAGTGTGATGGGGAGCGGCTGAGGGAGCTGGGATTGTTCAGTCTGAAGAAGAGGAGGCTCAGAGGAGACCTTATTGCTCTCTTACAACTCTCTGAAAGGAGGCTGTGGCAAGGGAAGGTCAGCTTCTTCTCCAAGGTAACAGCAATAGGACAAGAGGGAATGGCCTCAAGTTGCACCAAAGGAGTTTCAGGTTGGGTGTTAGGAAACATTTCTTCTCAGAAAGAGCGGTGAGGTATTGGCACAGGCTGCCCAGGGAGGTGGTGGAGTCACTGTGAGGTGCTCAAGAACACTTGGAGATGTGGCACTGAGGGATAGGGGTTGGTGGGCATGGTGGTGGTGGGCTGATGGTTGGACATGATGATCTTAGAGGTCTTTTCCAGACTTAATGATTCTATTAACTCAAGATCCTGAGCATTTACACTCAACCATTCAAGTTAAAGAGATTCTCACATCCATCCATATCTCATGGAGCACGACATTTTTAGCACTGCAGCTTGCTGTAGCAGGCAAAGCAGAGCAGGATAGCACTGATTCACATTTCCATAGAATAATTACTCCGAGCTGCTTGGATTCAAGTAAATGCTCTAGAAGGACATAGCTGCCTTTTACAGGAACTAACAGTGTTATCCTCCCAGTGAGGCTCCTCCAACAGCAGTGTACTCAATGGGACAAGAAGAATCTACTTGAAATTCAACTTCTGTATCAGTAGAAACTGGACAATAGTTATTTTGCAAACAACGAAGATATGTACAAAACATTTTTTTTTCTGTCCTGGAATTGTGAACGTCTTATACCTCTCCTTGCCTTACATCAGAGGCATCCTACAGCATTTTGCAGCAAGCTGAAGAGCTGCAAACCTGAAATCTGCCAAGCAGCATAGTCTCTTCAATGGTGAGAAAACTTAGGAAAAAATGTACTGGAGCAGCTTCAGCTGAACCTCTTCCATTTTGTTTTTATTTTTTGCAGATATAGTTTTAAGCACCAGTAAACCCCCAGCTGCAGGAAAACTGCCAGTCCGCACAAAGAACTTAGATTTTTAAACCATCTTGATTTCATGCCTCTCCTTGATGAGGCTCTGCTGTATGACTTCCCTCAGACTCTCTCAGAGCCAGCTTGGGTAACCTAACTCCAGTTAAAACCAGTCATTTTGCAGGACGGGTGCAGACATCCAAGCTGGCTGTTCTCTGGGCAGCATGAAGGCCTGCTAGTAATCAGAGGAGACTGCTTACTAGATGGACTAACACCACGCGCAGGAGGTTTTTCAAGACACTCCCAAAGGTTTGGCAAAGAACTTGCAGCCATGACAGGAATGACGTTTCACTAGCCCACAGCTGTGCTGGGCACTGTGGGTGTTTCACCACCGGGCTGGGGCTGGCATGTCCCCAGTAAGATGGAGAGAAACTGGGCTGTTCTGAAGCTCCCTCGGAGGCACTCATGATCCCAAGGGAATTGCAGGGCATCCTCACGGTGCCAACTCTCCGGGAACCCTGGCAAAGCAGCAGTTGCAAGTTGTGATTTCAGTCCCGTGGCTCTGGCTGGGAAACTCCTGCCGCACCCATCGCCAGACCCCGTGGATGCCCTGTAACTGGTTTCCGTGGTTTTGTGCTCATAAAACCTCTGCTGAAGGTCACAGGCCATTTGCCTTGCTGCGCTGCTGAGTTGCATATGCAGTCAGTGCTTGTAGCTCAGGCTCACAGCAGCAAGCAGAGGCCGGTGGTACTGCCTGGGTACAGGATGTGGTCCGCAGCGCCCTTCATGGGGCTCCCAGAGCTCAGGGTGAGACAAGGCAAGGGTGCACAGCGAGCAGAGGTGTCCAGCTGTGTCAGCCCCAAACCCCTTCCCTTTAGTGAGGACGGTTCAGAGAGATCACAAAAAACGTGGCTTTTCTTTTGTGGCAGTACGCACGCATACCAGAATTATCAGCAAGCTCTTATCTTGCTATTGTAGAACTCACAGATAAACGTTAGCAATAACAAAAACAAAAGAAAAAACAGGGCAAGGGGAAATGAAATAGTCCACATATCTCATTTTAATATCCAGCTTCATGGCTACACGTTAATGAAGAATGAAGATACAGGGAAGATAAAGGGAAGATACGCCTAGGGACTGAGATCAGCAACGTCATCAGAGTAAATAAAGGGTTTTCTTCTTACAGCTCTGTGGAGAAATCCCTCTGACGTGGATGTGTATAAATAAATAAAACTTTAGAAACCAGCACACAGCACAGATGAGATCTGGCCACATAAACTAGTAAACCACTGTCTCATGTATGAAATCACTGCAGGTTTTGTGCTTGATCCCGTATGTCTTTAACCTTTCCCATGTAAACAGTCTTCTGAAGTTAATGGAGCTGTAGTAATTTGCAGTGGCTGGGGATTAAGCCAGAGGGTTTAAGCATTCCTGCCGGCTCACATTGCAGCACGCTGTAGTAACCAGGCTGTAGCACAGCTCGGAGATGTTCCTGCTCTGGCACAAACTGCTGTGGCCACTGCACCACGTTGCTGGCGGTGCAGCCCTGGCACGAGCATCGCTGTGTCCATGGGCAGAGACATCCAGCTCCAGCCCTGCAGAGGAGCGTGCAGACATGTTGTCGGCCACGCCAACATGAAGCTCGTTTCTTGCTTTCCCTCATTCTCACTGGGGACGTGCCAACGCTTTCCAGAGACCGTTTCATTACTGTTATGCTGCTTACAAGCATCTTAATTTAAATCACATTATAGATGCATTGAGGCAAAATGATCTATCCACAGCCTAAATAATGAACCGGAGTGAAAACATCCTTGGGCTGTGAGAAGCTAGAACAAGCACTAGTTGAAATATATAAACTTACATAACATTATTTATAAAAAGGAGCCCAGTTGTCAAAGGCTGGAGCATGGGAATGTTTGTTCTCTCTGCAAAGAAAAATTAATTACGTAGCTTTATATACTCCAGTTGCTTTGGTTGCTCATCTCCTGATGTGCCTAAGGACTACTTGAAAGGTATTTATGGTTCCCAGCCACTGCTTCTGTATGGTGTTTTTTAACTTAGCACTTCGCATGCCGTTGCCTTGCAGGATCTTGCAGTGAGGGGGGGTAATAGCTTTATGCACCGTGCTCCTTAGCTTTAAAAGAAATGCAGATTTGCCCTGAGGTTCTGCAGTAGCAAGTGCATTTTAGAAGATGCTGGGAGAAGCCAGGACTCACCAAGTCACCAGATACTTGGTGCAGGGTGGTGGGGTGGCTGCTGTGTCTGGGGGTGCAGGCAGAGCTCTGAGGCAGCTGTAGTCAAAGACATTCCTCTCTCTGCACAACCCTGCTGTCTCCTTTCATCATGGCTTTGATTAATTTCTTCTTTTGCTGCCAGAGAGATGCCATGAAGACTCTGAAGACCCTTATGCATGACTGGAAGCTCCATGGAATGGCCAGCAACCTGGCATGGTGCCAAACATCCTCCAGCAAGCACCTCAACCCAGCTTAGTCAGGTAAATATGGAAACATCCATCACCTTGCACATGGGCCAGAGGTTTAGCAGGTGAGCGTTTGTGGTATGAGTGTTCAATGGCTTTGCTGGGAACCCCACCAGAAGCACCAGAGGGGCAGCTTGGCAATGCCATGCTTGGAGGGAAGGTCGCTTCCTAGGTGCCACACCACCGTTGCCTAATGGCCATGGCTGGCACTTTCAGGCCAGGAAGAGACGTCCCTTGGGCCCTGCCCCTGCATTTCTGGTCTGTCTTCTCATGGCTGCCGTTGCTTTTCATCATGGAGAAACTCACTTATTGTGTGCTCTGTTGCAAAACAGGAAGTGTGCCACTTATTACAAAAATGCACTGTATAATTTCCTGGTAGTGCTGTATTTGGCCAGGACTGCCAGCTGGCTGGAAAGCATAGAAAATATGGCAGAGAAATGACATATCATCAAACTCAAATGAGGACTGTTTCCTCTGGGGCTCTGCTCAGAGCTGTGGCTTTGGGGTTTGTGCTGTGATTGCTAATTTTCTCCCCAACCGCATTTGCAAAACTGCTCCTCAAGGGTCCAAGATGCTCGCCAGCATCCAAAAATGCCATTTATTCAATTATCTGGGTTTATGTATTCTCCAGAACTATCTCATGATGAAAACTAGCAGCTGAGTGCTGGAGTTTCAGCATGGCTGGCTACTAAGTGAATTAAAATGCAAACTCCAAGTTACCTGCGCTCCAAGGAGGTAAGAGACACGGAAATATCTCTGGATAAACACCTTGTAGCTCCCTGTTGGGCAGTGTGTCCTCTGGCTACGGAGCAGCTCAGCACTGTGGAGGTCTCCCCATGGAGGCAGCCCCAGGCACGCTCTGCTTGCTTTGGTAAAACTAATAGCTACCTGCAAAATGCCCCGGGGCAGACGCTCCAGGCAGGCTCTCCTGACATCCTTTTGAACCTGTTTTCCTGCAATTTCTTGCATTTCAAGATCTGCTTTGCTGCCACTGAAAGCAAGGAGGAAGGACAAGGCGTTTGGGCTTTTGATCGTAGGGAAAACTTCCTCCAGGACTTTGTCTCTGCTGAGGACAAGGGCACAAGATGGCCTTCCCCCTGTTTGCAGATCACCTTCCAGCACCCACAAGTCTCCAGACTTACCTCTTAACAGGAGGTCTTCCTTTGCGGCTTGGTTCCTCAATTCTCATTTTTCAATTTGTTTTCTTTCCTGAGAATGCCTACACAGGGAGGAAGTTGCAGCCAGGACAGCTGAGGTGCAGGGGCTCCCTCAGCCCCACAATTTCTTGAGGGGCAACGCTTGTAGCTAGCAGCCTGCCCTCCGTGTTTGCTGAACAGCACTCTGAGCCCTGGGATTTTAACAGACCTGGTTCCACAGCAGTGAGTTATCATCTGTTTTTCCAGATACAAACCACATGAAAAGTACCACAAACAGTCATCAGTGGCTGCTGCAAAGGACTCCGCGCTTCCCTGGCTGGGCGGTCTTCAAAAGGCACAGTCTGTACCCAGCACTGGCTGAGCGCCTTCCTGTAAATATTTGGAATAAATGAATATTTGGAATAAATGAACTATTCAAAGTCCCCAGAAGGGGAAGAAAACATTTCCACCACCAATGTGGAGCATGCTGAGTCATCAGGTGAAGCTTCTCAGAGACTTACACATCCGCAGATGTTCAGTCAATATATAAATGAGGAAGCTTACTCAGAAAGATGGTAAGTGATTTATTTTATCGATAGGTATATAAAGGACTGGTGTACAGAAATGAAAATCTCTCAAAATGCCCAGAAAAATATTCGATGAATTAAGCAACTCTGGGAATACATGGACCAAGAAAAAAGCAAATTGCACGGAGAGGAATCTTTTTGCAACCAGGTAGCAAATGCAAGCCGTGCACATTGTGCAATGCGTGATTTAAGGTGACGGCACTGGCAGATAATTTGGGGAGTGCCAGATCATAAACAAGTGGCAATTTGGAGGAATTCCCAGAAAACAAGAAGTGATTGACTGAATAAGCCACAGGGCATTTCAGCAATGCAAGGTGACATCAAAGGAAGAACAAAATGAAGGTTGCAGCAACACATGGCTGCCATTCACGAGTTATCAGCCGCAGCAAGCAGCAGCAGATGTTGGGATGAGGTGCACATCTGAGGTCATCATAGATGGTGCCAGAGCTTCAGCCACAGCCCCATCCCACTCTTGTTTGCGATGGGGTGAATCCACCATGATTTTTGATAGCCATCACCTGAGTCAGTAGGAAAGCACCAGCAGAAACAGGACTGAGTGACTGTTCTGGGCAGCGGCAATGCTGATTTCATCCACGGTGAGGTGGAAGGTTTCCTGGATAAATTCACCCAGGGCTTTGTACGGCTGGAAACCTGCATTCCCAACCACTGAGCATGTTGTGGAGGGCAAGAATTGTAGTCACAGGGCAGGAAACAGGACTGGTGGCCAACTTTCACTGCCACCACTGTGAAGATATCATAGAAATATAGAATTGTTTGAATTGGAAGGGACCTTTAAAGGCCATCTAGTCCAACCCCCCTGCAATGAACAGGGACACCTACAGCTCAGTGAGGTGCTTGGAGCCCCATCCAGCCTGAGCCTGGGTGTCTTCAGGAACAGGGCTTCCACCACCCCTCTGGGCAGACTGTTCCCGTGCCTCACCATCCTTATCATAAAAACTACTACTTTATATCCAGTCTAAATCTCCCCTCTTTTAGTTTGAAACCATTTCCATTAGTCCTATCACAACAGATCCTGCTAAAGAGTCCATCCCCTTCCTTCTTACAGCCCCCCTTTAGATACTGAGAGGCCGCTTTCAGGTCTCCCCGGAGCCTTCTCTTCTCCATGCTGCACAGCCCCAGCTCTCAGCCTGTTCTCGTAGGGAGCTGTTCCATCCCTGGGATCATTTTTGTGTCCCTCTGGATGCACTCCAACAGGTCCATGTCTCTCCTGTCCTGAGGACTCCCCATCTGGATGCAGTGCTCCAGGTGAGGTCTCACAGCACAGAGCAGAGGGGCAGGATCACCTCCCTTGCGCTGCTGGCCATGCTGCTTTGGATGCAGCCCAGGATACAGTTGGCTTTCTAGGCTGCGAGGGCACATTGCTGGCTTGTGTCCAGCTTGCCATCCAGCAGTACCACCAGGTTCTTTTCGGCAGGGCTGTGCTCCATCCTTACATCCTCCAGCTTGTACTGATAGCAGTGGTTGCCATGACCCAGGTGCAAGACAACCTTGCACTTGGCTTTGTATTTAGTACATTCAGTATATTTAGTAGGATCATTGATAGCAGGTAATGCCCATGCACCCCAACAAAGAGCTAAGGGTATTTTGGTCCTTCACTCAAGGAAGCAAAGCAGAGCTGCATCCAAGGCCTCTTCTCCTCCACCACGCTCAGCTGAAAGCAGGCACAGTCCTGCTCAAGGGGGAAATCTGTTCTCCTTGCTCAGTGTGAGAAAGCACAGCATCCTCTGCCTGCCCATGTCAAACCTTGTGAAGCAGAAATGATTTTGCTGTCCAGTGACTCCTGTGTCCTTACCAAGGGCCGAGCAGCGTGGTCCCAAAAATATAAAGTATTTTTTTTCTAGTTTTTGCTTGGTAGTTTATTACAAAGATCCACCAAGAAGAAAATTAGAAGGATTTGATTTTAAATTCTCACCACTACTAGGAAAGTATCCAATCATTTCTTCAATGACCCAATGGTTTTTTTTTGGTTCAGCCTCCTTGCTTTGCATTGCCTCGTTAGCCATTTCACATATTTATTATTCTTTGTATGAAATAATACTTCCTGACATCTGTTCCCAGTTTGTTTCTCTTTAATTTCCATTTATAGCATATTTTCCTATCCTCTGACCATGTTAAAATAAAACAATAAGTATGTTTGACACGGTGCAAGTACTTAAGATCATGATCCTTCCCTGACCTTGAATTTTTTTTTTTTTTGCATGTGCTAAAATGCGGAAAAAACGTTTAAATGAACACTGAGAGGAGGCAAGTGGAAAGCCAAAAGTATCAGCAACCACACAGCATTTCACACCCCTGATTACCCAGGGACTGGTGTGAGGACCAGGCTCAGCAGTCCCCGTCCTGTTCCACTCTGACAAGTATCAGCTGCAGCCAAATGGGGAAAGGGAAGAGCTGGGGCTGTGCGCTCCTTCTAGACGGAGAGGAGAACTGGGTGGCTGTAAGGGTCGGGCAGAAGCATGGGAAAGTAAATGTTAATTCCCAACGCAGTGACACAGCTTGGCTTGGGTGATGCTTTACTTCCTGACGAGGCAGATGGGAAAAGGTGCCCTTTCCTTGCTCTGAAAAGAGAGAGTGTGCTTCCAAGTACAACCTGGCAACTCTACAAGCAAAAAAATCATAGGGAGAAGCAGGGAGGAGCACTTTAGTTATGGCATCTCTATCCTAGTACAAGTGGCCAATTAATTTTTGCTCAGGGGAAGGTTGCTTGTGAAGCTAAAAAAGAATCAGTGTAGCCTCCAACCAAATGTGTAAGCATGCCTTCCTGGTAGTAACAAAAGCAGCACACCAGGGTCGTGCTCCATCACTATTCTATGGACTAGCAGGCAATTCTCCAGTAGGAACCATCACGCTCCATGCAGCTCCTCCACACCATCCTGCACTGGGAAGCCAGTAATTATGGTTATTGATCCTGTTGTGGCAAAGTGGACAACCCCTGAACTGAAACATGTGAAACAAAACATCTCAGCTCAGTCCTCCCTGGCTGGAAGGGCAGCAGCTGCGCTGCAGGTCTGCATTACGGCCAGGGTGAGAGGTGGGTTCCTGCAACAGCCAAAAAAGCCACGGTAACCCACTGTGTATGTCTCTTATCTGCCTTTGGAAGTTTTCTTCACGCAACTATTTTATCGATAGAACTTTAATCTGCAAGTTTACCGAGGGCATTTTCCTTCTGAAGATTCCTAGCCGAACACACCCACACTACAAACTCTGGGTTATAACCTGGGAGTTTTCAAGGTCAAGACAAACACCATGACAAAGAGCAGCCAAGTTAAACTGTGCACTGACAAAGTGCTGGCCTTTCAAACACACCATGCAGCGCCACGCCAGGGCTGTGCCACGTAAGGCTCAGGAGCCGGAAGGCTAATGGGGCAGCCAGCCTTCAGGGAAGCAGGCCAGAACTGGCTTTGGAGGCTCGCCAGCAGGTCACTGCATCAGGCCTTTGGGAAACCAGTGTCACCTTGTGCTGCTCAAGAGATGCTCCCATGGCCGTCCCCTGGCTCTCTGTGGTATGGGCAAGCGTTCATCAGTGAGGCCAGCAGGGTTGGACAACTCACGCGCTTGGGAACCATTCACTTAATCCTCAGCAGCACAGAGGCTTGTGATTAGGAAAAGGGTGTTTGTGACTCTTCTCCCTCAACTCTCTGCGCTTCATCTCCTGGGCTCCGAGCTCTAGGCAGGCAGAGTTTGCGTAGGTAGAGTTGCCCTACATAGCTCATGGTTTGGAAGGATAAACACAAATCCCCTAGTCTGTCTGTTCCTTCTGCTCATTTCTCCCCTGCCACAACTGGCCAATTTACCTTTGCTGTTCACGCAGCACAGCATTTACAGCATCTGGAAGAGCAAAAAACTGATGGATGGGAAAAAAAGAGAAAAGCTACTCTAAACTCGAAGGGATGATTATGCAAAGCTTTAGGCAAGCAACACCACTGCTGCCTTGGAGAACAGGCCTGGAGGAGGTGCTGGAGAAAGCTTCACAGCTTAACATCACCCATGCTTTGTTCTGAATGTGTCGTACAGTTATAACTGATACTTAACAATCATTACCTATTTTATATGCAGGAACAGGCATTATGAGTAAGTACCGAGGTCATTTGTTTTTCATGTTGCAATTTCTTTATTTTCTGAGTCAAGTGGTCTGAGTCAACGCAGTCATGCTTTCCTCTATTTCTGAGAGTTTCTTCAGCATGTGGCTCACCTTGGTCTCATCAAACTCCAGGCAGAGAAACTCAGATTCCTACAAAACAAAATTGCAAGAACAGGAGTTGAGAAAGATGATAACTTTTCAGGCATACGACAGAGGAGGAATAATGCATTCAGGTTTCCTGCTGATTTATATCCTCTATCTCCTCCTCTCCTGGTGAAGAGGAGGAGGTTTTCTACCTCCCAGAGGTTTGCAGGCAGTGTACCCAGCGAGAGCAGTACGCACTGGAGGCCAGCCTGCTGCTGCCAAAGAGGACACATGTCGGCTAAGCTCCACTTGAGCACCAATTTAAACTCACAAGTTACGGAGTAGCACCGATTTGTTATTCTCTGACAGGACATGTACTGGGGTGTGGTAAAAGAGCTACAAGGGATCTTGTCAAAGGCCCAGAAAATAAAGAATATATATATAGAAATTCTAATCACATGGTACTCATTAGTAAACACGAATGTGAAAAGGCCTCCTGAGATCTCCAGGCCTTTAGTCTTATCCACTGGTATGCCTACCATCACTAAGTACTTCCTATGGGGATTCTGCCAGAGGAAGTGTTGGAGGCCACAGGGAACGTGACTGCATACCAAGGGCTACTCCGGGTGAAGCACTGTCAGTGACAGAGGAACGCACTGGAAGTATTTGGAAATGAAAGTGCAGACAGCAAATATGAAGGGATGTTTCCTTACGAGAAATCGGAATCGTTTTAGCAACTGGAATAGCTGACTATGCACAGAGTTTCTGTATGTAACACAGATACAGCAAGAGAGCATCTCCAGATCTCATTTGGTTTCAAGCACACTAATTTTCTGTCATTATTTCAAAATATGTTTTTTCATCTGACAAAAATGCTGCAACATCCTTTACATTCATAGACAAAATAGTTTATGCGCAAGGATAAAGTCATCAGACAAATGCAAATTAAAACCATCCATTTTTACAACTGAATTTCTCACTAAATTTTATGAGCATTCTTTTACCACAGACATCAGGAACAGTTCTACCTTTTACCTTCTCTCATTCTCACAAGGATTCTGGGGTTGTTCTGGTCTCGTAAAAACCAAACCAGCAAGAAATAGGCAAGCCAAGAGGCTGACGGAGGAGCCAAGGGATAGTTTTGTGTACAATAATCACAAAAGGCCCTGCCAGAAGAATGCCAACAGGAAAGAAATGAGGTGACAGAAGTCACTGATGGAATACATGACTGTGTGTGCAAAGGCCATGCCAGGATTCCTGCCCTGCCATCAGTCACATGGGGAACTACCGCATTTCAAAGGAGAAACTGAAACAGTGAAGAGATAAAACTACACATTTACATCCACGTTCCGTGCTTTAAGAAAGCAAACCTGGCAAAATGAAGGATTGGGCACTATAAACATTTTTTGTCTTCAAATACAGCGGTATCTCCCCTGATGCTGCTACTCAGGCACTGGGAAGTCCCTTCCCATAGCTATACTGGATGCGTCCATCTTCATGAAATGCGCATTATTTTATCTGCTCACCACCAAGGAATCCGACAAACCAAGTGCAGAGATCAGATTATGTATTTAGTATGAGAGTACTTCTGATTAGTAAAGGTTTCATGGGATTAACAAGAACTTTGCCACCACTTCATTCAATGAATTCAGTATGTCATGTAACTGATGCATATCAGGTAGAATACACAAATGACTGTTAGGAAAGACCTGAGCCGCGGGAAGCAGTTATGCTCACATAGAGTACGCTGCTGGAAACCATCACTCTAAGTCGTTCTCTTTCTTAATTATTCACCTCTATGATATTACTCAGCACAGTCCACCAGCGTTTCATTAAATTTTGGGACAATAACATTTGGGATCAATAACAATGCAGACAGAACGTGGATGCAATGGCTTTCACACTTTCTTTCTTGTCTTCGACAATGGTTGTTGTCACATATGTTGGCACTACAGCCCACGTAGAAAATACACAGAATGCCACTGTAAAACATAATTACAGCCAGACAGCATGCATTAAAAAATGCTCGGTGAGGAATTTGACAGCTTACCTCTATGTAGCAGTGGGCTTTCTTGTAGATACCTGTCTGATCAAGAGTTATTAAAAATATAGGTCACATCTGCCAGAAGAATATGTGTTTGCAAGCTTAGGAGATTGCGTGAGAAAGCCAAACGAAACCCTGAAATATCTCCCTGTATGTTCCTTGATTGGGAAGTGCTGGAGAAGTTAAATCTCAAGCAATCAGTCCGTTAACAACCTGAGGCTCTTGGAAGCATCATACTGAAACCACATCACATTCCCACGCTGTAGTGAATCATTCTTACTGAGATGACCAGAACAGGGCAGACCTTTTAGGAAGGACTGGCGGCACCGCATGCAGCCCTGGGTCACAGTCCTCAGCAGGATGAATCCAACACCAGACTCATGCTGAAAACTCCAGCTTTCCGGTCACAACTGCATACCTCAGGTCATGTGAGCCTCTCTTTGTGAGCAGATTTCCCCAAGGCAAGGTTTGCCCATGCAACCCTTAAGATCTGCATCAGTTCCTTTTACAGCTTAATCACAAGGTGAGTGCAAGCAGACCCAAGCTCCCAGTTCTGGTGGAGGTGTTTCTGCATGAGCCTGAGGCATAAGTCAGCTTTCTTCCCCACTTCAGGTTGTGTCAGTTAAAAGGGAAGTAAACTGAGCAAAAGGACACTTGCATTATACTAAGACTGTGCATGCCACCTTATGCAAGTGTAAGCATACCCGTAAAGCACACTTTTGTCTACAAAGCAGCTAAAACTTTGCTGTACGCATGGGATGATAGCTGCGTAATTACCACATTCTCATGTGGACTAACCTGAAATGTGAAGGAGGGAGCAGTAAATCAGGCTGCTCAGAGATGGGTTTTAGTTTCATGTAACACTCCATTAGTTTACATAGTCCACAAAGTTCCAAAGATAGATAAAATAGAAAGAAAAAGAAGATGGAGCTCTGAAACACAAAACTTCGCATCGCTCCCCTAAGCTGTCCTCCAGCAGCAGGACAAATGTGGCATCTCTGCTGTTCCTCAGGAAGAAACAAGGAATCCCTTTTGATATTTCTAAGCGCTATAAAAATTTTCAGCCCGTTTGGATGCTTTGCAATTAAACAAAACCAAAATGGAACAAGTCATTCATTAAAAGCAAACCCAGAAGCCAACAAACAGGAACATCCCCAGACCGGTGGGCACTAAGCTGACTGCTTATCTGAAGCCACCAAACACGTGATGACAGCACCGTGAGCCCCTTCACTGGATGGGAACTTGCTGTGGTCGGTTTATGCATCTGAAGTATGAAGCAGCAGTGCCATGCAGCTCTGAAGCATGGTGCACTTGCCTCAAGCCATAAACCTGGCACTGACTGAGCCTTCGCGGAGATGAAGAGTTCTTTAGGCAGAAGGACTGTATGCATGTGTCAGTGGGACTGCCAGAACACTACTGTGTGATGGGAACAGCACGTGCATACCCGCTCTCAGGCTGGAAGGCCAAGCTCGATGCACACAGAGAACCCCACTGCTCTGCCACCACTGAACTGAGCCTCTTGGTAAGGTGTGGGGTGGGCATCCACTCCCTGCAGCCCTCTTGGTTCTCTCTCCACACGCTTTCCCACCCCTCCTCCCATTTCCCTCCTGAGCCTGGGCCATAAAAAGGAGCTGCAAAACAAACATCCACGAAACACACCCTCCCCCAGCCATGAATCAGGTCTACCAGGTTGGTTTGTTTGTTTCAGTTAACAACAGAGAGTAGCAAAAATATTTATATAAGAGAACATCTTTGTAAACACCAGCATTCTTGCTATCCTCTAGAAAAATACTCAGAAGCGGAACTTTCTGTATCTCAGTAACTACACTTTAAAAAAACCTTATTTTGAGAAAACCAATTCTCACACTTTCAAAACTGCATCATTTGGACCCACTCGTTAAAAAGGTTCCCATCAACTTTGATTCTCCTAGTGCTTTACGTTCAAACAGTGGATTCAGCTTAGACGCCAAAATCCTGACCCTGGGCAACCTGATCTAGCTGTGGTGTCACTGTTCACTGCAGGGGAGTTGGACTACGCAGCCTTCAGAGGAGCCTTCTGACTCTAAGGACTATATGATTCTGTGTCCTTACTCTCGCTCATCACGTGGGCCAGGGGAACTGCTCTGGGAATCTCCCGATGCAGAAGGCTGGACTTCTGTACCAAAATGGCTGCTTACTGGAGCAGCAGGAATATGGCGGTGTCTGAGGCCTTTGGTACCATCGCTTTCTCCACTGAGCTGGGGCGGGAGGGGGGAAGTTGACAGAATTTCATTGCTCTGGAAAGCATTTTATTCTCTTGGCTCATATTTTGCATTAGATTACAGGGGCTGCTCTGAAAGTAATGCCTCCCGTTTTATCTTGTTGACCCACAACGTCAGAGGTGGGATGGCAGTACTGATTGAACCTTCCCACCAACATCCCATTACATTTTGTTGCGGTGTTGTTATGTCCCATGCTAGGGAGGGAATGTTATCTTTATTAACAACTTTTGATATTGTGCTAAAGTGCCTTATTTATGAAGACTTTTTTCTTAATTAAAAGAATTGTGGAAGCCACACCTTCAATACAACGAAAGGTCTTTAGATATTCAGTAAAAGTGATAAGAATATAGAAGTGTGGCCTTTTTGGGGAGGCTGAAGTCCAACTATTCAGCAATAGGTGATTAAAATCAAAAGTAATTAATTTCTCACTCGATCATATATATGAAAGACTGAATCAAAGAAATTCCTGACATAACATTTCCTATGGAAACCAACCTTGATGCTTTCTGAAGATCTCTTAGTTCCCCAGGGCTAAGCAATAAATAACAAGTTCTGTACTTCTACGTGACACCTCTCCTTCCGGATCACTGAATATTCTGCAGCCAAGCAAATCTCCTACCTCCTCTGTTAACCAGGAAAAATACTACACACAAGTTACATAAGTAATTAAGTGCATTATTGGTAAATAAAAGACTGACGTCACGACGGTCAAACTTCTAAGAATTTTACGTTAGCTTGGTGAGGAAGAAAAGCAAAGAATACTGCCAAAACACTGAAATACTCTCTTTGATACACTGGGAGACAACTCCATGCAATTTTCCACCTGAACGCCTGCCCCGGTCACCTCTGTGCAGGTCAGAAGTAACCCGCACACTGCGCCTAGCCCGGGCATCACCAGCCAAACCCTGCAGAGCACAGCAGCAGGAGCATGCAGCAGCTCTGCACGGAGCAGGAAGGAGAGAATATGTGCCCAGCCCTGCCCTGCCCGCCCAGGGGGGACCTGCCCTCCTGCAGGGACTGGGGCTGCAGGGTCAGGTGCCAGGCATCATGCTCGGGCAGTCATGTTCTCTGCAGCAGGAAGAGACACTGCAGTACAGAGAATGAGGCACTGGCACGGGCTGCCCAGGGAGGGGTGGAGTCACTGGCCCTGGAGGTGTTCCAGAGCAGTGGAGATGTGGCACTGAGGGACGTGGGTTAGTGGACATGGTGGGGATGGGTAGGATGTGATCTTAGTGGTCCATTCCAACCTTAATGATGCTATGATTCTAATCACAGGCTTTGCTTCCACCAAAGCAGCAGGTCTGGGGTTCCATCAGTGGTGTCTTAACACCAGGTGAATATTGTGCAATTTACCGTACAAGCAAATTAGGCTGCAAACCAACAAGCCAGCTGGGGGTCCCTAAGTGGGGAGAGAGCAGTCCTGGCACCACCCTTTCTTATTCCTTGATCATCAATAAGTTCTAATTGTAGTCAAAAAGAAAGTGTCTGGAAACAGCCAGTGAGGAAACCTAAGGAACGGGCAGAAAGGTGGCATTGACCTGACAGCAATAATAGCACCCAAACTCCACAGGTAAGGAAATTACAAAGCACTGCAGGTCTCTGAGTCTTGTTTTAGGCATCATACAATGCACCCCAGTAGCAGCAGCTCCCCGCTCCTGCCAGGCAGCTTTAGTGGCATTCAGTGTATTGGAATTCTTCCTCTGACAGGCAGAGATAGTAAGGTATCAACCTTGGGGTTTAAAAAGGACCTGTTTAAGTACTTGCATGATAAAAGAAATGCAAATCTCAGGGAAAAAAAAAAACAAAAACACAACACAGCACAAAATCAGTGAACATCAAAACAATTCCAAACATTCCTACATCCCCAAAAGGATAACAAAAAAAGAAATAAAATCCCAGTCCAACCTGAAATCAGAATTGGAAATGAGACACTTTATAAAATAGTGCAAGGAAGCATATTTATTTTTTTTTTAAGACACGTTCTTAGGTCATTTTTGCAATGACGTCTGGTAGCACTGGTACAGAAACCTCCTCTCACCATAGACTAACTCTTATGTAATATTAGCGTGAGAATTTCCTACTGTACCGTCAGATGGCAACAAACAATCCCTCGTAAACAAATCTCAATGAAGTCATCTTAATATTGTCCTTAACATTATTACTTGCTTCCAAACTCCTCTACCAAGAGGCCTCTCCTTGATAGCCAGTGCACACAAGTAAATGGGACTCATCTTGGCACTGAGGGTCTGGATGCTTACAAGGCACTGGGTTTAGTTCTGTTTTGGATGCTATATTGTCTCTTCCATGCAAGCATCTGTGGTACCTGCTATCCGAGCGCCTCCGCAGAAATGGTAGAAGAGGGAGCCAGAAATGACCTGCATAATTCAGGCTACAAAAATATAAAAGATAATGCAAGAGTTACCATGACAGTGTTCTAGAAAGTACGAAGAGAGGATCCAAAAAGAAGGGAAATATTGAGTTTGAGCTTATTTTTAGTCTGTAAGAATAAAAGTGATAGCACACTGAACTGGGTGATTCATGCTAAGAGGAAAGATTGATTGTCAGATGTTTATGAGAGTGATCTACTCCCGCTGCTTAGATTCTCAGATTAGGAAAACCTGGAGAGTGGAAAAAAAACCCAAAC
Source organism: Numida meleagris (assembly GCF_002078875.1). Lineage (NCBI taxonomy): Eukaryota > Metazoa > Chordata > Aves > Galliformes > Numididae > Numida > Numida meleagris. The sequence goes on from NC_034411.1 coordinate 8,462,474, forward strand.
AAACCAAACCTGAGCTGCCACGAGCCAAGCCAGCATGATAAAGTACAAGAAGTTGCATCGAAGCCGCTATCACTTCGCATCAACGGTGATCCCTCTACAAACTTTGGAAGTTATTTTTAGGTCATTAATGTAGGTAATTCCAGACAAATTGGAATGGAACCATGTCTGACAATACTAAATTCATTATTTGTAATCAAGTTTAGAAATATTTTTGCAACAAAACTATAACCGTGGCCTTCAAAATCACTATGGTAAAGTGTAACTCTTCCATGATACTGTATAAAATAATGGAGAAATCTCTATTACTGAACCAACCTAATTCCTTTGCATCATTTTGGTATTATATGAACCAAGAATCTCTTCAGCTAATGATTATTACATCAACACAGAAAAAAAAAAAAGTTTATCATCCTGCAGATTACTCTTTTAATTCTTTTAATGTAACATCAAGCCTGTAATACCACAGATTACATAGAAAGGATTGCAGCAACTGGAATAATCCAAGGCACTAAGACCAGTTCTCTGATACTGCACAGCAAATGTGATGTCATCGCTCTTATGTCAGTGACCTTCTGAAATATCCCATTCAGTATTTTAAACCCTAAATGAAAGATGATTATTTATGGATGCAGAGACACACGTGGTTTACCCTGCTGGTGCTTATGCCTTTTGGAAGCACAGATTTCCTATCTGAAAGTGTTAGGGGAAAAAAAAATATTAGTGTAACTAATTAGAAGGAAGCTTACTCTGAAGTTCTCACATATTTCACTTCATAAAGAATTATTAAAAGCAAAGCTCAATACCTTTAGACAAGGTGCGTATTTTCACATATGGCTATGCTGTTTTCCAACTGGTGATGCTACCCTGTGTTTTATCTGTAAGCTTTCCAACTTCCTCTCTCTCCTTTTTTTTAATCACTTTGATTTCTGCCTGCTTCCTTTCCCGAACCTCATGCATCTCACATGCCCACATCTCACTCCCAGAGCATCATCCTGTCACGAACTCTCCCTACACGAGCTCTTACAAGGGCAAATTATGCACACTTCCACCTAAAAACATGATACCACCGCGTGTAAGTACAGTCTGACACAGTCAAACTCCCTGTCTCACAGTTAATTATCCCGCATTTGTGATTAGCAATCTCACATTTCGTCTCAGTGCTGAGGGAGCACTCAGTCATGAGCACGGCGCTCCAGATATTGCTAGGACACTGCTCATTCATTATTGACTCAAAGGAGCTGAAACCCTCTGTTGTTTTGGAGAAAACACCACAAATGTCTTTTCTAAAAGCACAACAGTCTTGACATATTAAAGTAATGTGAATGCTGAGTCAATTCATATAGCAACTTGCTGGGGAGGAAAAGGAAAGGTTACAGAAGTCACTGCTCTGCTGGTGCTAATATAATTTGTACAAAAATATATCTGTTTTTGTTGTCAAAATGCAAATTTAATTCTCATTTCCAGATGACTTCCTGAAATGTTATACCTGCAATCTTTTATCTGGGCATATCTGATCAATGGCTACTTGCTTACCTGGCTTCTCTGTTAGCCTTTTACAATGTGCTCATGTAGTTGAGAAAATGACCACATAAAATGCCTTTCTAAACACGCTGAGGTCATTGGTCATCACAGGAGGTAAAAAGGATGGAAACCCCTTCAGCTGTCCCTCGCTGGCAAGTGTCATATGTCTAAATGTATGGAACGTGCGTAGCACTGCAGCGTCCCACCTGTTCAGAGTTCAGGTCTGTCTGCAGAAGTAACTAACTGGAAAACTGTTGGGGGGACTCCCAGTAATTTCTCCAACTCTGTAGCCAACCAACTTCATAAATGCAGAGTGATTAAAATGCATGAATAACAAGTGCTCGAAACCAACCTGTGTAGTCTCCCACGTCACACCTCCTGATGCTGAGAAGCAATGCTGAGGTTGGAAAGTCAAACATCCCTGTGCCAGGAAAGCTGCAGCCCCTTCTCCTACTGTTCATGCCTCGAGCATCAGCTCCACTCCTTGTGGACAACTCAACAGCGGCCTCCGTGTGCTGCTGTCGGAGTGCTTCACATTGTCACAGACAGAGTGATGGATTGCACTCATCAAAGAGAAGCAGCAATATCATGTACTGATATAAGAGGACTGATATACGACATAAGACAGCGATTTAACAAAGTTCTGATGGTAAAGTGCAACATCAACCAGACTAGCAATGACAAGGTCACTCTGACTGTGTGTGACATAGAGAAACAGGGTCAGACAAAACTGCCAGGACAGCCCTTCAGCTGAGTCGCAAAGTTCAGAATGGACCCCTTCATCGGTGGTTTATGTCTGGACGATTATATGTGCAATCAATCCTTCACATCACTTAGCTAAGATTACAAGATATACCATTGGTAAACTGGAAAAGATGCAGAACCCACAGTCCATCAGTCGTACTCACAGTTTGGGATAGCTACTCCCTGACCTTTCAGAAAACGTCGGCACTTCTAACAGTGCTCCATGCCTTTTCAACACGGCTCCAACAAGCTTTCAGTGTAAGCACGCAGTTGGTGGATTTGCTCGCTTCCAGAAATCAGGAGCATCTTCCTGGGAAACGACTGTGAGAGACTCCGTTGGAGCCAGCTCCACTAAGCCTCAGAAAAGGGCTCTGTGGACTGAAACAAGGCAGGAGGCAGCAGGAGGCTGTCTTCTACCTGCATCCTGCATGGGGGGAACCCCTACATCAACCCTGGCACCTTGATAACCCAGCACTGAGGGAAAGCTGAACTCAGGGGCACTCTGGAATGTGCTCAATTCGGGTCAAGCTCTCTTGGAACAGAGCTGCTGGATAAAATGCCCACCAAGAATGGACAAACAAGAGTTTTAGGGGCTCCTGATATGTTTGTGGCATTTTTTTTCACAAGGGTACTGAGAGACACCTCCCTGACCTTGTTGTACGACTGACCTTCATATTTTCCGTTCCTCTGAAAACACAGTGGCAGAAATACATTCTATATGGAAAGATATTTAAGGAGAAACCCTCAGAACACCCCGTTCACCTTCAGTACTGATCCTGGAAACAAACCAATGTGGGGAAGGATTCCACCAGACTACAGCCTGGCACAGGAAATACTGACCTTGTAAGCCAGTCAAAGCTGAAGGCTCCTGGACACAGAGTTGGGTAACCCTAGCTATAGGTACTGCCATCACTGCTGCCTTCGCAATACAGAAATGGAGTCGTGGTGCGAGAAAAGAAAGCATCAAGCTCTGATTCCTGGTGCAGAAATGAGGACACGCTTCTGTATCTAAACCAAACTACCAACACGATTTTGACATACAGCATGTCGCCACTGTTCTCTGGTTTTGCCAAATCAAAGCGTCTTTGAAAGCAAAGCTGAACTCAAGGTTCTTTCAAGCCCTGCAACAATAGGTGTGGGATGATTAACTTCAACAGGGCGTTCTTCTCCTGCAGCTTGACTTGCTTGAGATAAACAGGTGCAACAGCACACAAAATAAATTACCACGCCTCTTGATTCCACTGACACTTCCTTGGTAACGTTGGTACACAACCCTGGGAGGGTCTCCAGCCCAGATATTGTGCAGAAGAAAGGGCAAACAAAGAGTCAAAATCCCCAGCTAAGAACCATATTTGTGTTCTAACTCCTCTTTACACAGATCTCATTTCCATTAGGCAAGCTTAAAAAACATCTACAGAGCGTTTAGGTCAAGTTTGTGGTCAATTTTGGAAGTCCCTGGTCTAACTCCCATTTAGGAGATGGTACATAAAAGCCTTATGTGGAATCACATTCATTCTGCAACAAACGTGGTTGCCAGTCCCCAGTCATCTGAAAAGTGTGAATTAGACTGAAAACTCTTGTGGTCTTACATTTTTCTTCCATTTGAAAAGAGCTTTCAGGGATCCCATGCAATTGCAGTGCCTGTTATAAGACGAAATCTTAAAGGAAAACATAATGAATTTTATGTTTAACATTGGTATTCACCTTTCTCCATTGGAATGCCCTAGAGCATGCTCACAGGTACCTGTAAGGGCTTAAGAGGTTTTAAAAGGAAAACCAATATAGCAACATCCGTAAGTTTCACCAAATTGTATAGAGAAGCGCTAGAGACAGCACTAAAAATAAAGCCTCATTAAATTCCCTTTGTATCACTGTGACATTTGAATCAATACATGTATTTAAAAACTACAGAAATACGCTCTGTTTCTGGCAGAGCATCGGCTTCTCGTCTTACTTCCCAAAGCCATTTCCCTGCAGCTCATCCCAGCTGCCCCACCTGGGAGCCCTCCCACTGCCAGCGCTCACAAGGGTACCAAAGAACATCACCGTGTGTGTGAGCTCTGCTGTGTCAGCTCTCCTCTAACAATGCAGCTCTCAGTGGCACCAAGGCAAGGTTATGTGCTTTCCTTGGAAAGTGCCCTGTAGGGGACCTTCAGGGCTAAACGTTCTTCCTCACTTAGGATCACTGTCTTTCTGTGCTGATCGATATTCTTTTTCTATCTATCTGTACTTGTTTTCTTGCACTGTATTTTTTTGTTGTTGCTGTTCAAAACCTGATCATAAAACTGAAATATCCATCTACGTCTTTCTTTGTGTGTGCTTATGCTCCAAGTATGTCTTTAAGTTGTTATCATCTCACTTAATTGCAACTGAGGAGTGTAAGTCTCAGAACAAGAGGGCCCAACTCGGAGGAGCTTCCACTTTGACCCTAAATTCAGCTTCTCCAGTTCTCAGAGCCAGAACTGGATATTCACTGCATTTTAATGTCTTTATTATCCGACACGTGAATCATTCAGCATCACAACAGACTTACCTCTTCAGAATCACATTTCAACTACTTTGCACTATTATTTACCATTTTCTTAAGCGTATCGTAAAGTACTGTATTATAACATCAAACCCTCCATGCTACCAGGACATGGTGTTACAGGGTATCACCATGACTGGAGTTTCCAAACTGTGCATTTAGCTAATTCTTAATCATGCCCGGAAGTTTCTGCACTTTTAAGTTAACTGTTTATTTAGTGTTAAATTAGTGTCAGCCCTGTTCTTCAGTTACTGCAATATTAATTGGCAGGAAAACAGGACTGAGCAGTAGGAGTTACTTTCATATCAACTACATACACACAATTTAAGTAATCTGCATTTAGAAATACCCACATTATCAAAGAATACAGTCAGAAGCTGAGTAAAAAGGCCAGCCTTTAAGAGGACCCTGGCACATTCTGGCTGAGAGCATGACCAGCCTGCATAGTTACCAAGTTGGTAGCATCCCCCAAACCAGATCTCTCCTGATCCCACACAGCTCTTTAATGTTCTAGTTTATGCATATTATATAAAGGCCTCAACTGCCCATTAATGAGGACATTCATGTCCTGCCTAAAAGTATTACACTGAAAATAAAAGCTGACTGGAATTGAACAACCTCAGACAGCTCAAGTGGCTGCATTTTACAGGACACCAGGCCAAGCTGACTCCTGTTGGAATGTCATGGAGTGAGCATTTTGGAATGAGGCACGTTGAAAACCTTCTTTTCTGTCCCCTTCTGAATCATGCATGCTGGCACCGTGGCCTAAGAGGTACCTGGCTCTGCTGAAATAGAAGAACAGATGAGGGAAGCGCAGAGCGCAGTGACGAAGCACTTAAAAACACAGAACTGAAACAAAAATCATAGAATCACAGGATGGCTTGGGTTGGAAGGAACTCTAAAGCTCCCCCAGTCCCAACCCCTGCCATGAGCAGGACTGCCCCCCACCAGCTCAGGCTGCCCAGGGCCCATCCAACCTGGCCTTGGGCACCTCCAGGGATGGGGCACCCACAGCTCTGGACAGCAGTGCCAGGGCCACACCGCCCTCTCAGTGTAGAATATCTTCCTAACGTCTACCCTAAATCTCCCCTCTTGCACATTTCACAAATGGTTATTTAAGGCCATGCAATGCCTTTGTTCCCTGAGCAGCAAGGAGCTGTGCCCCCCAGAGGTCCCATCCCAGCTGTATTCCTGTACTTGTACCTTGGGGATCGGCCTGACCTGGCTAAAATGAATACATCCATGTCCAGGAAACAGTGTCTTTCATGAAGAAAGTTATTTTTTTTTCAAAGGCCTGTTTACTCACATCCATCCCTGCTGTGTTTATAGCAACACAGCAATGGCAGGCATTAATTTCCTCTGGGATACATGACTACGTAGGGGGGAAGAACACGAAGGCTGGCCCAGCAGACGCTGGTACACACAGCAGTGGCAGCAGCATCACAGCCTGACAAAACACGGAGCCTCTGTCACAGCACACTGTGAGTCACACAGACCCAGAATGACACACAAATGGGCCACTAAATGGAGAGTGAACCGTCACTCTAATTAGGACAGAAGGGCTCATCTGAAAGCACAAAAACAGCGTACCACAGGCTTGGAAATAGGCTTGCAGTTCGGCATGCGTTCAGCTGGTTTTTTTTTGTGATCCTTCTTAAAATAAATGTAATAATAATATACTTAGGCCAAAGAGGCTTTTTTGTTCATTCGTTTTTGGTGCTTTCAGGACATTTATCTACAGTCTTTCCGACGATCTGAAAATAGATTTTATGAGGACAAGAGGGACTACTCAAGAGTTCCGTTGCCACTGCAAACATGAATACTCACTGGGACCAAAATAATGACACTTGCTTCTTTTTAATAATTTGACTGTATGAACTTACAAGGGAAAAATAAGCCAAAGTGGAAAAAGAGTGGTTTTATTTCATTTTTTATAACCACTCTTTTTTTTTGCTGATTACTTTTAGAACGCAAAGTGCTCTCTTTTAATTCAGCAGGAGAAGCCTCCCACGAGAAGCAGGGCAGCTCTGGGACAGACCTCGCACTCAGATTTATCACTGCAACAGCAGCTCCTGCTGAGCATGGTGCAAAGCCCACTAAAGACAGTGAGAATCAGCGCTGCTTTAGTGACCTTTGGTTCAAATGCACTGAAACAGCGGCACTGCATGCAGGGAAGGCAATACTGGCAGAATACAGTTGAAAAAGTGCAGAAGCTACAGACTTGCCCTTTGCCTTCCTTTTTTTCTTTTAAACAAGGAGTATGTGCTTGCTAATATTTGCTGCATGACGCGTAACTCCTCTTTTCTTTCCCTGTGTGAGAGGAAAAGCACAGGCTCACAATGAAAGCTGAAGCTGCAGCTCCAGCCCCGCAGAGCTTAGCGTGGGAGGACACTTGTGCCTGCACAGAATCCCACTGAAGTCAAGCAGCCCAAGGCTCTGCCCACACAGCTCCCTTTGCTCAGCTAATATTACAACTCTGCTTTATTGATGCTGCAATTCCCACATTCATCCCTATGAAGAGAACGCAGGCAGGCCTAAAATATGAAACCTGCGTTATAGTCAAAGCACTGCACATCGCCATGTCTGTCTCCAAGTCTCATCAGGACAGCTCAGGACACCAATTCTCAACACATTCACAAAACCAGCCCTGCCACAAAGACTGTTTTGATGCCCAGCACTTCGTAGCCTTCTTGACAGGCATTACGTTGAACCATCTTTTTTTAGAAAGAGAAAAGATTCAGAGCAAAGTCATCTAATTTTGGTTGACCTCTCTTGCTCAACTCAAGGACAAGTGGTGCAGAAGTAGAAATCATTTCCATAACTGAATTGCAGAGCAGCCATTTAACAATTAATGTGTGAACCACTCAGCATATGGAAACTGAATGTAAAAATAAGCACGTGGGAATTGGAGATATTCCCACACAAGGACAGGCTACAGCTCCTCCATGCCAGATATCTAATGGGCTATTTCTTTCTTTTCTCCCTGTGAACGAGGGACGGAGAGGGCTATGTGATATAAAAGAACATAACCAGTTCTCCAGAAGAAAACAGAGATGATATGAATGACTCATTGAGCTTTCTGTGCCTTTGATGCAGAGCAGAATTCTCTCTTTTTTTTAATCCACAGCAGCAATCTTACTTTTCCATCTGCACTTATGGTTTGGACATCAGCACGTAGCTGAGGGGCCCATGGCACACACATTTCTCACTGGCAGAAAATTCGTAACGCTGCAGCCTTGTTCTCCTGCATCAACAGAACCTCAATTTGTAACCAGTTCCCCTGGCAGACTTAAGGTCATCGCTCTTGCTTTAGGGCTGCAAGGAAAAGGATGCATCCCACGTCCTCCCCATTCCTGTGAGAGCTGTAATACAAAATCTGAAGTCACTCCCTCTGTAAGAAAACAGGAAGGAGGATGTGCAATACTGAGCACTGGTGCCTGTTTTTAGGCAGCTGCACTGAAGTGGATATATAATACCATTTCTGAGTGGGCCAGTGTCCTCAAATGTGGTTCTTCTCCTTCCAAACTTGCAAGCCTATAGGTTTGTGCCAATTGCTGGTCTATTTGCTATACTCTTCACCAAAAGATATGAACAGAAACAAATTCTGCAGATCATCAGCGCGCTGTAGTAACAAAAATACTTGTTTATGTTTAAATGACTTGCTTTTCTTATTTCATTTTACAGTCCCTGCTTAGTGGTCCATCCAAGGTGTGGGAGGAAGTCAAGACTGAAAGGGATTATTTGGATGATGTCAGTAGGCAAAAAGGGGCCTAAGTATAATGACAAGAACGGTGACAACAGGGAACGACACCTCCCATCTCACACTTCTTCTCTCCCTGGTACTGCACTAGGCATCTTTCTGTGTCTATTGTATCTTTCTTCAAGGTTAGAAGACATGAGCTAGCACAGATTTTGCTGAGCAGTAAATAACTAAATATCCAGCTTTATTTCCTACCAGTTATTTTGCTTGCTATCATGGGGTTCACTGCTGAAAACTGAATGGGGATTTCCAGTGACCAAGCAGCACTCAAACCTCAGCTTCTCCACCTTCCATGAGCTTTCACAGCTCAAACCTCAGAGAGGATTACAAGATCCAAATGACTCCTCCTCAGTAGCACTGTTGCCTCCCCTCCGGAAATTTGAGAACTTATCTTGGCTAATATTAATTACAAGGCTGGGTTCAGCCCATGTTAGCTGTTGTTTGCATGTACCACAAAACCCACGGCGATTAACTTCCGCAAGCCTGCCAAGCCATTTTAGGGCAGAATGCAGGACTATGCATCAGCAATGCTGCAGATGAAGAGAGAGGTGAGCTGGCAGGACTGCACGGCAAACGCTGGAATGAGGTTGCCTGCATTATGCAGTGTTTCACTTTTAGGAGGACTAAATTTGCTCATAAATTTAAAACCAAGTTTGAAAAATAGCTAAAAGAGCTCCAAGAAGGTATGTTCATGGTGGCACACTGGTATTGCATTAATTCTGATCTACTGTAGCCTTGGTAATGTGCCAGTGGCCACTACAGAAACATACCTTAATTTCCTTGGATAAAAGGTTACTCCTGAGATCAAGTATGCTGGGAAGCAGCTTTACATTTGGAACTGCCTTCTTACCCACAGGCCCAATTAGCAGGTTTTGAAACAAGTTGTGAACATGTAAGGAAAGTTTTACTACAGTGGTATTTTATTAAATATCAGCATGGCTTATGAATAGGGTGCTCTTGCTATAATGAGCTGCTAAAATAACCAGGAGGCAAAGATGGTATTTTTCTCTTCTCCAATTGATTCTCCAATAAACTGTGTTCTCAATCAAAACTAAACTTTCCCATTTAATGGGGTTGGTGCTACTTTTGTACTCATACCACTTAACAAAGGGCTGTAATTAAGCACTGATAAAATACCTTATATCAACATTACAGAACTCAGCTCCTCATTTCAAACTGCTGCAGTATCGGTGATGGCTTTTGCTTGTTTTGTTGTCACTGGGGCAGCACAACCAGGGCAGGAGGACACAGGACACCACAAGCGCTCGCTGTACCGGTCCCACAAAGAACTGGGCTGTGCTCCTGCCAGCTCATGGCCTGGGAGCAACAGAGGACAGGCAACAGAACCAAGCTTTGAACCTGACGCATCTTCGGCACATACAAAACCAGGACACTATCTCTCTGCCGAAATACATCGCACAGATGCTTTCTGAAAGAAGCTCTTCTGACACACAGCTGAATGCTGTGCTATTTTGAAGGGGTTAATGCTGCTTTTAGCACACTGATGAATTTTGAACAATACAACAGGTGCAGACAACTTTAGCCAACTTATTCTTCTGTAGCCTCACCAGACTTGTCTTGTCACACAGACTACAAAAGATGGACGGAACAGCATGCAAACTGTTCAACAGTTTTCTTTGAATTTCCCTTGGGCAGGTATGCTGATAGGGTTATCTTGGTATACAGAAAGTATTCTCTGTGGAACTGAGGAAACTCTGACTCAGCAGTTTTGGATCTGACTTAGAAAATGACAACTCCCCAAGCAAACAGAAAAGTTCAGAGAGAGGTGAACTGAGTCTGGAGGAGGAATAGCAAAACGTCTGCAGGAGCTGGCAAAATGCTGCCTGACCTCTCTTGTCCCAGCAAGGAGCACTTCACTGACCTGGGGCTGCTGCATCTTGGGCTTTCATAAATTTCACTGCACTATCAGGTAGTCTTCTGCAACTTGTTGGCAGTACTGACTTTGCAATAGGCTTGAATGCCAGTGATGCTGAAATCAGACAAACTGGGGAGATGCCTGCAGTGGTGACAGCGACCTCTGCTTTCCCTTCATTTCACTCAGGCACATCAGTCACTAAATTACTGGCACAACATTGTGTTATGCCCTGAATACATTCTCCCTTTTTATGGCTCACTGCCTCCTCTGCACTTAGATGTCTAGTCTGTATTTTGGGGTGTTTTAAGAGCAACAGCCAACAAAGACCAAGCAATGAGTGAGCACGCACTCACTTTGTCTACACATGCCTTTGTTCATAGGGGCACTGAGTTCTGTTCAGCTCAGTGTGGCAGGGCATCAAACACTAGGGAGACGTTTCCCTGCCTTCAGTTCCAAGTTTCCATCTTGCCAATGCTATCTGCGAAAAAACTCCTGATCTCCTCCATTCCAGCCACAAAACAACCTCCAAGCTTCATCCAAACCATGCCAAAGCTCTCAGTCTTCAAGAGGATGGAGCTGAAGATCAGGACATGGGTGGAGAGCTTTCCAAAACAAAAACATCTCCTTGTAAACTGGGCCTCAAAGTGCTTGACCACAACAGTCTTGACATGATTTGCAGTCAGTGTGGACAGTGGGGAAATAAAGATGATCGTATTTAGGGCCAGAGGAAGAATGGGTTAAAATAGCATATAAGTGCTGCAGCATGTAAAGCACCTTCACCTCTGCTCAAATTACAGTGACAGGAAAGAAGCCCCTGAAGGGACAAGAAGATAAAGGCTGGCTATGTTTTTTCTATTTTAACCACAACACCAACACATCGATAGACTCGGGAGCTCCAGAAGGACACGCACAGAGTACACAGAAAGGAGACACATTTCAGTAGAGCACGAGCCCCATGGCACCTGAGGATCCAGAATCTGGAAGAGAAGTTAAAGGCTTGTATGTCATAGAATGGCTTGGGTTGAAAGGGAACCTTAAGGCCCACCAAGTTCCAAACTCCTGCTGTGGGCAGGGCTGCCCCGGGCCCATCCAACCTGGCCTTGGGAACCTCAGGGACAGGGCACTCACAGCTATCTGGGCAGCAGTGCCAGAGCCTCACCGCTCTAAGAAAGAAGCATTTTCCCCTAACATCAAAATCTACCTTGTTTTAGCTTAAAACTGTTTCCCTCTGTCCTACCAGTGTCAGACCATGTCAAAAGTTGGTCTTCCTCCTGATTACAAGCTTCTTTTAAATACTGGAAGGTCACAATGAAGTCTTCTTGGAGCCTTCTCCAGGCTGAATAAGCCCAGCTCCCTCAGCCTTTCTTCATAGGAGAGGTGCTCCAGCCCTCTGAGCATCTTTGTGGCCTCCTCTGGACCCATTCTAACAGTTCCACATCCTTCTTGTGCTGGGGACTCCAGTTCTGGATGCAGTACTGCATACAGGGCCTCCATGAGGGGAGGGCAGAGCAGAGCGGCACAATCCCTTCCCTCACCCTGCCGTTACCCCTCTGTTGATGCACCCCAGGATAGAGATGGCCATCTGGGCCGCAAGCACACACTGCTGGCTCATGTCCAGCTTCTCACCCACTAGGACCCCTCAAGTCCCTCTATGCAAGGCTGCTCTCAGTAAGCTCTCCCAGTCCCACGTGTTCAAAAACAAAAGCTCATTTTCCATCTGAACCAGTCCTCCAGTGCAACTCCTTTTTTTTTACTACTTGTTTTTGGATGCCTGGGACAGTGTCTCTCAAAATGGCTATTAATAGGAAATTTTAAGCAAATGCAACATCTCCACTTATTCCTACAGTAAGTGATATATTCTTTGTGAGCAAAATGATGTGGACTTTTTAAAATTGTGGGGAAGTGTATTTTTAACTGTTGCTAAACTTATGGTGAGCCATTAATGATCTGGGCGCCTGAGGACTGCACTAAGGTTATCATCACTTATTATTCAAGAAAACAATCAGACAAAGTTAAAAATGAAGCCCCAGAGCTTCCAGGAACTGGATACTATTCTTTGAATCATTCATGAACAAGATAAGGACAATAAAGGCCGTCTAGACCATTGCTCACCCTTTGTAATGGGTATAATAACTCGAGACATTTTCATCAGTACAGGACAATAAAAATGTAGATCCCCTTCAGAAGCTGTTGACACACGGGATGAAGGGGAGGAAACTGAAAAACAATTCTTATTTACTGGCCCGATTGAGGTAAACCTCAAGGTACACACTTTTTTAAAAAAAAAAAAACAAGAGACTCCAGTAGCTAAAAATAATAGCTTGAGAGGAATACTTACTTGGAAAACCAAGGAAATAAGTTCTAATTAGAAAAGATCTAGTGTTTAAAACCAAGGTAAGACTTTTTCCAGACAAAACACTTAGAAGATAGTGTATTACCAGAAACAGAACTGAGGTCATTTCTTGTCATTAAATAACAAAACATGATACTTTTCTCCATCCATAATCCTTTTATCTGACTATAACGACGAGCCAGCATTTGATGTTCTGGTCTCCACAGACTCACCCACTGCAATATAACTACTGCAGGAGCAAAAGGACCCTGGTACCTCGGTGTCGAGTGCCAGGAGCCCTGTCTGAAGTCCTTCTCTCACAGAACAGCGGTATCCACAGTGACACACGATGCGCTCTGCTCAATGAGATTTATTGCTATTAGGTAAACTGGCCAGAAAAGCAGCTTTAATATATATGTTTGGAGCTTCATTTACATCACTACCCTCTCATTCCCTTGCTGATCAGAGAGACATTCTGTTGTACAGACCTTACCGCAAAGAGAAACACACACTGACAGCTGACAGCTCCCATACAGAACCAGCAACCAGCATAGCTGCTCATGCAGGTCTGAATTCACTTATGAGAAGTTTTGGTTTATTCCTCGAAGGAGGGTTGGGGAATCTGGTCTGTGCAACCTATGGGATACTTTCCCCTAAACATACTTTCCAATTTGCAATTTCCTAGAATCATTTGAGCGGGAAGATACCTTTAAAGGCCACCAAGCCCAAACCCCTGCAATGAATAGGGACACCTACAGTGCTCACAGCCCTATCCAGCCTGATCTTGAACGTCTCTAGGGATGGGACATCCACCACCTCTCTGGGCAACCTGTGCCAGTGCCTCACCACCCTTAGCGTAAAAGTTTTTCTTCCTTACATCCAGTTTAAATGTCCCCTCTTGTGGTTTGAAATCATTTCCCCTTGTCCTGTCACAATACACACCGCGAAAGAGTCTGTCCCTTTCTTTCAAATAGCTTAGGCTGAGCCTTGAGCTTAGTCTGTGATCTGCCTTCCCTTCTCCTTTGGTCCTCCTTGATTGCTTGTTTTGTATGCTTCAGAGCAGGTATCCTGCGACTTCCACTGACAGCAGGAAATGCAATTTGCAGCCATGCAAGAAGGAAAAGTAGCATCCTCTAGAGAGCTGAGTTTTGCATCTCTTCTTCACAAAAGAGAGAGTCTGCCCCCCAGAATTTTAATATAGTAGGTCTGACTCATACTTGAAACACCAACCTCAATAATTTCTTTACATTGGGGTAATGATGGCACAATTGCTGACATTTTCTAACAGCAAGCAACCAATCTAATGCCAGTGTTAAAAGCCCAGAAACAGTATAAATACATAATGATGCATTAGAAGAGCTGCTCACTGTTCTTTCTGTTGACTTAAACATCACACTTTGCTTTGCAATCTAGAATTGAGTTTAACTAAGTAGCTGGTTGAGGATTAAACCCAACCCTTCAGATCGCAAAAACAGCTCAGAAAGGGGAGAAATGAAGGAAGAGAGCAAGTACTGCCTTGGCCACTTACTTAGCCACTCCGTCTTGCTTCATTCATTCCCACGCTCCAGGTGTTCCTCACACCACTTGAGAGGCTGAGCTGCTTACTCAAACCTATGGATTTGTGTTTCTTTCCCATTCTTCCTCATTATTCCCCTAACCCAGACCTGTATTCCATAGGTTCTCTTCTATCTCACCTCTCAGGCTGCACACAAGAAGTTCAGCTTCCCGTTTACCACAGAGGTGGGATATCCTCTTCAGTCTCTACTTCAGGTCATCAATACCACAAACTTCCCTCACATAGATTTTCTCATTCATGTATCATCTCTCCATCTGCCCAGAACTGTAAGTGATGAACACCACTTGCCATTCCACTTACACTACTCCTTCCTTAGGAAAGCCTTGGGTACAAGTTTTGCACTGACTCAGATTTGAGATTTCTTCCCTTTTCCTCCCCAGAACCATCTCTCAACCAGCTCTCAGCTGTGCAGAGCTCTCTCTGAAATACTTACGAAACCAGGAAACATCTATACTTTTTACATTGTAATATAGCACTTACTCCTACCATGATGGCTATGGGATTACAGCAACGACAGCAGAAAGAAAAGCCAAACAGAGAACAACACTTATAATGAAAAGGGAAAAAAAGCTCCTTCCTCCTATTAATCTTCCCTTGTTGCTTTCCATTAGCAGTTGGGTAGCTAGAGAATGGTAATGTTTTCAGCATGCCTGATGGAGCGGATTTCAGAGTGGATTTCATCCTGGGATCCCTAAAGCACTTACAAGAGATGAAAGAAAGCTGACGAAGAAAACCAACCTCACACTTTTGCTTTGGAGCAACCTGTGTGTGAAACCTCTAAAGAGTTCAGCAGCTGCTTGGAAGATTCCTCTTGAGTAACCCAACAAGCTCAAGGCAAGTGCCTGGAGCTCTTAGGAAAAGCACAGACAAGAAGCACATATACTGCACTCCAGTAATTAGAAGAGAAGAGTAGGGCACAGGCATATTTTAACTGAGTAATCCAGGATAAACTTTATCCCCAGAATTTGATATTCTGCAGTATTCATACATACTGCAGAAAACAGTAAACACCCCTATCTCAATAATGTGAATACAGCTATCATTTGGGAATTAAAACAGCAAGGAAATTCACATTAAACTTTGGATTTAATGCCTGAGCCAGTTCAGTTATTCAAAACAGATGCCAGTCCAAAGGGCAAACCTTTAGAGTTTCAAAATCAGAAATCAGTGATCCACTAGTAGTCAGTCATCTTCTATTCTAATGCCCTTACAGTTCTGGTCATGGATTATCCAGCTCCTGCTTTAAAAAATTTATGCACAGCATCAGACTCCATTACATAACGCTGTAATGCAGTCGGTGTGAGAACAGTTTGGCTAAGATTGCAAACCTGTTACGTAAGCTTCAGAGGAAACTGGACTGTAAACGGATTTCATCACTATCAATCTGCTCTGTACTATAATCTAGCTTCCAAAAACGTTGCTGTGATTGCCTCTCTGTAAAAGAAAGAACACTGAATGTTTGAGATGAGCTGATGAGAAAGTAGAGATGCCGTTTGCAATGAATGCTTACATAGGCGATGAACGAACTTTAGTATAAAAGTTTTTGCAACACTTATTTTTTTCCTTCAGACTTTTACATTAATTTTATATGCATTCATCATCCATTAATGATGGCAGGTATTAAGCCAGATTGATTTCCATTACGAAAAAAAACCAATAGTTCCTTCAGGAACTTCAGGAAGCAGGGAGGAACTGCGCAAATCAATGGCCTTTGTCAGATGACAAAGACTGGACTTGTTCCTAAATCACAGTTTAGCGAGGGGCAACACAAGCTGACAACAGCAGCTAATGGACAACTCCAGGCATGGATTAATTTTCATAGCTGCAAAATAGGCTTTGCATCCGAAAACTTGGAGAAAGGTGAAGAGATGTGAACGACCCAAGATTAAGGCCAAGGAATCTTTCTGATCCTCAATCGTATGGATGAAAAACTGCATCCAAGAACTGCCTCCAGAAGCCTGGAGGAATTTTAAGTTCCTTTCACTTATATTTGACTTCTGTTTTTCTTAAGGCATACCTCCTGGTGGGAGCATCAAACTTCATGGAGAAAGCTTCTGGCCTTACAACGAGTTTTCTCCTGCTTTATAGGGTATTTTTTTACAGGGTGTGCTTTTGAAATTAGACCTCCAATCTAAGTGCAGTTTTCAAATTCATTAGAAGCAGAAAAAAAAAATGAAATGCAAACCTAAGATTACAAAGTTCTGCTTTTACTTCCAGCAATCTTGATTAATTTGAGACTTGTATATTCTCTATAGAGTAAGCAAGTGTTAGTTTAACAGCTAAGCTGATGGGTAGTGCCTTGCTCCAATGCATTTCACCCCCATTTGAAGGCTTCATTATCAAGAAATTTTGAAGCTCCAAACGCCTGTTTTTCTTATACCTTGAATTAACAACTAGTACTTTTTTCTCAAAAAAAAAAACAAAAAAAAAACAAAAAAAAAAAAACAAAAAAAAAAACAACACGAGAGAACACTTATTACTTGTAGATCTTGGAAAATCTGTCAGGTTAAAGACTAACAGAGAGAGGCACTCCATGCCATAATCAGTGTAGCATCCAATGCTCTAGCTTTCAAGATGCTGCCGGTGAGCTCACCACAAACCATTAAGCCCAGGAATCTCAGTAAAATGGATTAAGGAGTGTGTAAGGGAAGAGAAGAGAAACCCGCAGCTTCATCTGAGGACAGCCCTTGGGCTGCAGTCTACCGGAGCTTGGGCCCTCCTTGACTGCAGCCTTCTTGACTTCCTCCTCCTGTACATATGAAACAAGCTTAGTATGACCTAAAAGCAGTAGCTTTTTTATAGCTCTGTATATTTATGCCTATCTAGATATTTGTTCTTGAAAATTTAGGAATTGGAGGTCTGTGGAATTTGCTAACAAAAGGTTTATTATATTAATGAGGGCTGATTTTGCATCTGGATTGGGTTTACTCATTCATGTTTTTAAACAGATGACCTACTGCGTTATTAGCAAATTCTATAAACCAATCAATATTCTGTAACATAAAAAACAAGGTTATTTTGGGCAGTAAATGTGAAAAAAGGCAGGACACATCTCCCCAGTCCTCTCAATTCTTATTCTTGGTGCAGAACACATTTCCTCTGATAGCTTCCCTCAGAACCTACACCCTGCATCTCATCACAGCCACGATCCACAATAACACTGGTAGAGCATTTAAACACAAATTTCAAGGAACAAAACAAAGCTGTTCACATTTGCTGGTAAAACAATCCATACTCCTCTCTGAGCAAGCTTCAAAACACCTCTGTTAACTCGTGCCTCAGATAAGCTCTAAAAATAGCTTGCCCTTAAGAGAGTTTTGACCAAAACAAATTATCCAGTTTAATAAGCATCACTCCCTCTTTATTCTCAAAACTTCATGCTTGCCAAAGGAACTGGAAATAAAAATAGCAGTTTTATCTTTCTGAAAACTACCGGACCTATAGGCTCCTAGTGGAGCTGCAGCTGGGAGCAGTGCAAGAGCCAGAGCTAAGCGGCTTCCAAAGGGAATGCCAGCAACGGTCAGACAGCCCACCCAGCACCCCAGAGGACACACTGCAGCCAGCAGAACAGAGCAATCCTATCCAAAGTTCAGCCTCAGCTTCTGTTCGTGGGTTATCAGGTGTTCGCATCGAAGGTCTTTACATCAGGGAGGTGGTGGAGTCACTGTCCCTGGAGGTTTCCAAGAACCATGCAGAAGTGGCACTGAGGGACATGGCTAGTGGGCACAGTGGGGGTGGGTTGGTTGTTGAATGAGATTATCTTAGTGGTTTTTCCCACCATAACGATTCTAGGATTACAGGTATTACTTGTGAAGTTAGCATCGTGAATAAAGTCTGGAACAAACCCCAGATTGCAAGAACTGTAAGTAATAGAGACTGCAAAAAATAGAGAAGGAACACATGGGAAGACCGTACCTTTCCAGAAGGCTTTTCATAAAAACATCCACGCTAGAACAATCTGCATTTATCCCAAGTATTGCTCAACATTCATGTAAAATTCCATGTTTCAAAGACTCCCTCTGCTACCACCAGGATAGTTCCTGGCAATAAAATGTCATGTTCTGTTTACACTAAACATGCCACAGGAACCTTTGTTAGAAGTGTTTTACTCCTGCAGAGCTGGTGTCACGGTTGGATTTGAGCATCTCACCCAGAATAGATATCCCAGCCCCCAAAATCCTGGAAATCAACCTCAATTTGCAGATTACCAGCCTACTGTGTCCATCTGCTGCACTATTTTAAAACGGCTCATTTGTTGACAAAACTTCACCTCCAAGTTCCTGGACTTGCTTATTTTGGCCCCAAAGCTACTGCTTGTATTGGACGACACCAGTGAGAAATACTCTTTGTGTAGGCAATGCATTTCCACCTACTGCACTGTCAGAAATAGAAATTGTTAACAGAAGACTCTTAACATGAATTTATTGCAGTGCTTTTAATTCATCCCTGCAAGCGAGGGACAAGTCATTCAACTTCTCCAGAAAGACCTCGAAAACTGGGAGAATGGCCAATACCTGAAGGCAGAGAATTACAGAGAAAGAAGAAACACTTGCAATTAAAATGATGTAAAATGAAGTGTAAGTGGCCATTTGCATATGGTTTAAGAACTCACGGGAGCAGTGGGAAGGCAGCTGGATAAACACTGAGCACCATCAGCGTCTCCCTCCTTAGAGACAGAGGATACTCACAAACAATTTTAAGCATCACTTGAAGGGCTAAAATATATTTTTGCTGCAAAGCCTAGTAATAAAGTCAGCATAAAACACTGGAATATTTTTCTTCCTTTGTAATGAATTTCCTGAATAACTATGATCATTACAGACTTTTGCATACTCTATAATGTAATAAAGTGATAAAGTGAATTCTTAGAAATAGTTACTTTCATTCCAAGCATATAAAAAAATGTGTAAATGCCAAAGTCATAGTTTTCTCTTTAAAAGGTTGATGATTTCATAAAATGCAGCTTTTGCTGGATCCGAACTACACACAAGCTACTTAGCTGCAACTGCTCTCTGTTCACAGACGCATCCTTCAGCTGCCGTAGTGGTTTGTGCTGCACCCTGTCGAACTCACACAGAGCCATGCAGTTACCAAGGTCCAGCAGCAGTGAGCATGCTCAAAGTACATGCTGGAGGACACAACCAAGCCAGCAACTCCATCAAAGCTCTGCTGAAGCCAGTGCTCAGAGTGATTTAGCACCCTGAATGTCTTTGGCCACAAGAAGAGATGAAATTAATGCTCTTCTCAAGCTGTTCACCAAAGGCAAATAAAAATGAAGCTTATCTGGCTGATAGCATGTTTTTAAGAGAATAACGCAGGTGGGAAAGAATTTCTGAGACATCCAGAATTGAGGCTGGGATGCCACAAGAAACCAAAAACAAAGGAAAGCACAGAAAGGTCCCCAAATGTATTCCAACCCCCTCCTGGAAAGCAAAGCCCATCACTCTGTGACACGTATCCCATCAGACTGGGCATGCAGGGATACCTGCTGCTCACGGGGTCTGCCTGGGGAGCGCAGCCCACACACATGGGACTGAAGTGGAGCTGAGAGCCCACTGCTGTGTGCTAGGAGGTCGCTGGGCAAGCGGTCCAGGGCTTGGAAAAAATATCAAGAGCTAAAAATAATTTGTAATCTTTATTTTTAATGTTTGCCACTAACTTCTGTGATGCAAACTTTCCCAAACAGTTGTCGGAGGCATTTTTTGAAGGAGATACGGCCAAAAATTTCACTTTCTCAACACAAGTATGAAAACCTAAACATACACAAATGACTGAACAGGGTATGAGAAAGTCTATCTGACCTCCAGTTGCTCTTCTGTTGTTTATAATACAAAGGAGCAACTACCCCAGGACAGGAAGGAAACACAGCTTTAGGACATGCGGCATCTTTGAACGTTAAGCAGCAGTGCAAGAACGTGCATGAGAGATGTCAACCCAGCAGAACCAGAGGAAAGAGCATCACTGAAGGGCAGAGGCTGCAGTCTTCTCAAAGATTTCTAAGTGAAGAGACAAGAGGTTGCAGCATCCACAACTTCTCTGGGTAACAGCAGGAGGGGTATGTGGCTGCAAAGGGAAAACACAGCACGTCCAGCGCCGTTTCTACAGCTCATCTCCTGGGGCTCCATCTCCCACACCTCTTGAAGACAAAAATCCTCCTGAGATTTCTCACAGTGATGCTCCAGACCTCTCCTCTCACTTCTGACCCAACTCCTCCATTTAGAGCATTGCTGTCCCTAGGTGAAGTTTTACTAAAACCTAGAAGGCTTCAGAACTGTTTAGGGATATTACTTAGTGGCGGTGCACTTCAATGAACAAGAAGGTCACTTCCACCTTCACATAACCAGGCGCTGTGCAAATCTCACTGCACCTCCCCACAACCCTGCAGCCCAAGGAAGAGTCCCCCGCACTGCCTGCAGCCACTAATTGCACAAACAGTATTAGCTATCTGAAAGGAAGCACTGGTAAAACAAGCCCTCTCCCTGCTCCAAAACATTTTCCAAGAAGCAGTTTGTAAACCACCGCAGGCATTAGCATTGTGATGGCTGAGTCAGCAGGATGTTGCTGGAAATTGCCCCCATCAGAGACCACCCCACCCCTGTAAGCACAACACTGAGCACCAAGCGTGCCCAGCTGCTGCCCAGCTGGCAGAGCCACGCTGCTGGCCAGGGCTGAGCCTCCTGCTCCACGCCAGACAAAAACGCCTTTCTTGGGCGATGTGGCTTTATAATCAGGCGCTGGAACAAGGACTTCAGTTCAGCGCCAAGAACACAATAGAAGGCCCCTTCCTTTCCACGTGAGCAAGACGAATGCTTGATTTATGCAGGTCACCACAAGGCAAGCTAGGTTTCAGAGACCAGGCCGATGTTTTTCATGTAGCAATGCCAAAAGGCACTAAATTTAAACACCACAAAGAAAAGAGGCACTGTTCCAGCTCTCCACCAGATCCTCTTCACTGCTGCTCTTCCTTCAGGAGGCACCTCGAGATGGCACAGCAGGAGAGCAGCCAAGCTCTGCAGGAAAACCCCTCTTGCCTTGCTATAAAGAAAGCAGAAAAGAGACAACAACTGCACACACATGGCGAGGACTGAGGAAAGCACTTATTCCTCCTCCCGGGCCTTGTGCACATGTGTACACCCAAGTGTCCTCGAGTGTATTCGCAATGAACAAGTAACCGCCGCATATTACCAAAAAATCATTTGCAAAATGCTTTACCCTGAGCATTAAACTAATGATCTTCAACCGCAAGAGCAACGACAAAGTACAGCATGCATGACAGTAGGCAGAACGTCAAATGACAGAAATAGCACTGCCTCCTTTATTGTTTTCCTTCAGCTTTTATTTAAAGCATCTTATTTAAAACTTTAGAGATAAGCAAAGAGACTTTTTTTTTTTCCAGGTCAGATACAATGAACTCGTCCTGAAAGAATTTAACCTTACTTTCCAGTTGTCCTTCAGACACACTACAGAAAGCAAAGCTTGTGGCGCGCTGGGAAGGGCAGAGACAAAAAGCAAAGCTTGAAGCCGCTGCCAGCAGCGATCCCACCAGCGAGCTGTAATTCCCTCCTGTCCCGGTGCCAAACGCCAAGAATTTGCTTTGCTCACCCCGCGGGGCCGTGCTGCTCAGCTCTCCCCCATTACCTCACTGCCTTTTTCCATTGGGTTTGGGTTCTTTTTGGCTATGCAAATACACGCATAGCATGACAACGCAGGTAATTTACTGTAACAAATATTTGCTGTTAAAATCTTGATTCAAAGCAAATTATTCCTTGCTTTAAGGCAAAGACGACTACTAAAGGTAAACAGAGACATAACAGTCTCAGGCAAGAGAAATAAAGAGAAACAAAAACAAAATTAAAGAGCCTTAACTGTTTTCGCAGAAGCGTTCCCATCTTTGGTTGCAAGTTTAGAAAACTACTTGGAGACGCACAGCAATATTTTGTTGGCAAGTAGGGATTGGTTTTTGTGTGAAGATTTTGTTTCATTTAGAACATTAGAGGGACACGTTCTTCAGCCAGCTCTTTTTTTCCCCCCCACAATAAACAGAAAAGTATTTTTCCATCATTTGTGTGACTTAAAATGTGTAACTTTTATCACAAAATTGCACTCATCTTGAATTTCCATCTTGTTTTAAAAAGTCTCCAAGGAGACAAATGTAAAAGACACACCGATGGAAAGCAACAAGGCTCCTCCAGCACCGGGGCAATAATAGGCAAACACCCCGCTTTTATTTAAGGATGATATTACAGGCACAGCTCCTACAGTGTCAGCGAGAGAATACAAAGAAACACCTCACTAAAAGCTCCTTTCAGAGCACAGCCTTTCTTTCAAGCCTCTTCCTACTGCTAGCAAACAGATTACATACACAGCGTGACCCACCGAGGAGCAGCAGGGAAATGCTGCCGCAGGAAACGCGAGCACTGGCGTGTCTGGGGGAGATGGGACGGGAGGGGAGGGGATAACCAGTGGCCATCTGCAAGGACATACAGGTATGTGTTAGCAGCACCAAGGAAGTGCTGTCTGTACCGTGCCTCAAGCTCCACAATATGGAGAAAGATGAACAAATCCCACCCTTCAGCTGAGGGAAACAAGTAAAAACCCAAGCATTTCCATTCAATTCACTGTGACTCACATTTTCAGACAACACTGCAAACCTTTGGCAGCAGGAAAGAGGCATGTGGTGTCGTGAGACCAGCCTGGGGAAGATCAAGCATCACACAAGAGAAGTGAGAATGAAAGTCCTCTTGAAAGCAAACACATCAGTGAAACGTTTTGGAAACTTCTGTTACAGCAACAGCTCTTTGCACAACCGATATTGCCAGAATGCAGCTACGCCCTTAGCGAAACACAAGCCAGCCAGCAGTACCATGGACTTGCAGTTCATCAGCAGCACGCTCTGAGGCAGAGTGAGGACAGGCTTACAGACAGAGCTTTAACCAAAAACCTGACCCAGGCAGGTGCTGCGTGCTCTGGTGCAGGAGGGGTGGCTGGGAAGGGCTGCATACACCTCCATACTGCTCCACGTGAGGCTGTTCTGCCATGAACTTGGCAGAACTTGGTATCTGACACGCTCCATCCTTCACGTTGCACTTAGCACCATCATGTCACTGAATGCAAGGCACAGCCCTTCCTCCCGTGGCCCTGGTGTGACACACGCCGTCAGCCCTGGAACAAGCTTGTGACCCCACACACTGCCATGAGGAACAGCGAAGGCACAGCACACTGTGTCTTTCACAATCAGCTCCATATATTTCTAGCAGCTGATTTTTTTTTCTTTATTTAGATCACTCTTAAGTTATAAGTCTAATTATTGCCAATATGACTTCGCCTCCCTCTTTCAAGCTCCTCATAAAGCCATAACAAAACAGGGTCCTTTCTGTTGAAATTCAAAAGAATTACCTTCCTCAAACCCATGGTGACATGCCTGTGACTTTCTTACTGAAGGAGTGAAAAAAAAAAACCAAACAAACCTATTTTGAATCTTAAATCCTGAGATTAGAAACAAGTAATTTGCCTCCAAATCAGTAAAAGACCTCTTTTACTTTACATACTGAAAACTAGCCTTTGTTAGGCCAACATGACAAGCTATGTAAACACAGAAGACTCTGATTTTCTGCATTTCAATGCTTATGTCCTTTGCATTATCCCAGGAGAAAGCTATCCCACTCAACTGAATTTTATTTGGTGGTTTCTCCCCCAGCTCCAGCCCCAGAGCCTCATACAAGTCGTCGTTCCCCTATGCCACCCCCAGGATTCACTGGGGAGTTCTGTGAGCAGATTTTGTCCAGAATCTGGCAGGAAACTCTCCCTGTGAAGCAAGGAAATGGCTTTCTGGGAAAGAAGCACAGAGGGGAAAGGGACTGAGCCCTCATTCAGCTGTGGTGCTGTTAGTAGGAAGTCCCTGCTGCCCACAGCAAAGTTTAAACCCAGTTCTGAATCAGTTCTGCTCTCATGGCTGCGGTCGTGGCCTTAAGATCCAAACACAACAGAGCTTACTGTGTTTTAGAAAATACTGCTTTGGTTTTCAGAACAAAACCATTAAGAATCGCTTCCCGAGCAACTAAGAAAATGGTGAAGATGGGACAATACTGTGCCACTTGGTATCTTTACTTTCAAAGTAGAAGTAGAAAAGAGTTCCTTACCAGTGCACCCAGTTGAAACAAATCCCTAAAAGAAGGGCCCACTGGCATCTCAGTGAGCAATGCTTTCACTCAGGCAGATTCCTACACCTGTCACAAGTTGTTCTCCTTGAAGCTAAAGCAGTAAAAATATGACAAAAGATGTTGACAAGCAGTAAGCGAACCATTAAAGACGGATTTCTTATAAGGAAAGTAGTGCGGCATTGCACTGGGAATTATACATGTTTGTTGTTTAATCACCTTGGAATCAAAGCAGTGTAACAAATTATTTGACAAGCGCATGCAGGTGGTGTGACAGTGTTTAAGATCACCATGGTACCTGACTGCAGTGCTGCCGCAGTGACAGCAACTCAGGAATCTGTAGGAGTTTCAGACAAGACAAGCTCTGAGGCTCGCTTTTAGATTCTGATTTCTTTGCCTGGAAGAAAATAAGTGCCCAAAGAAAAACATTCCTTCCTGCAAGACAAGAGACCCTGCAAACTGCAGAAGAAATATTGCTATTTCCTTTAGCGCTCCGAAAACCTCACGAAGACAACTGGCTTCAAAGTCCACGGGGACAAAACAGCTCTAGGGTGATGCAACTTACAAGCAATTTGCACTTTAAGAACTGAATGCACTTTCCCCTTCCCACCTTTAAAATACAACACTCCCTAGGTTTAAGCCACCTGCAACAAGAAAAAAAATGTGAAATACGCTAGAAGAGAAATAGAACCACTGGCAGATTGGGTTGAACTAGATGATAGTTATGGTTCCTTCCAACTCGAGCCATTCTGTGGTTCACAAATACACCACACAACAGTATCTGCATAACAGGGCCGGCTGCTCACAAGCAGGACATACGGGACTGATCTCTCTATTCCACATCTGGAAAGAAGTAAAGGATTTCCATTTCCCTGCACACCTATAAGGAGACAAACAAAAACAGGTAGGAGCTGCCACAGCAGATCTCTCTGCAAAATGCACTTTCCATAAAGAACTAGCAAATGGTTAAATGCCACACCGCCATCTCCATGCTTAGCGCAGCAACAGCCATCCCTATCCCAGTCCTGTGCTGGGACCTACGCACCGCATGGAGCCAGTAATTGCATATGTGACATTTTTGATATGAAACAAAAATAAATCAATGGGAACGCAGCTAATCACATGAGTAAAACAGACCTCTGCCCTTCTTTCTAATGGCTTGGATTTCCATTGAAATAACTTGATTTCTAGTCCTGCAGGAAGCTCCCTGGCTATCACTGGAGCATTCTCCGCCCTGGAAAATTTCCTGGGCGCCAGCAGCTGCTAACCAGCTCTGAGCACACCTACGTGCAGCGAGCTACTGCCTGTGTGCCAAGCTGGCAGGGGCACAGCCTCCAAAAGGGACCAGCTACTGAGTGTTTAAATGCGGGTTTCCAAAATGATGAAAGCCCGAGCGCCAGCAGGCATATGTGTTTGTGAGCAGGGGAGTTACAGGAGTAGCCAGCAGACTGTGAGGATGTGTTCTCAATGCAGAGTGAAAAATTCAGAGATGAGAAAGTAGGAGAGGAGAACTGAAGAGCAGGAAAAGCCAGGACGGCCTGCTACAGCCAGATCTTCATGCAAATAAATAACTGCACATGAAACAAAACTTACACAGAATTAATCAGCTTTGCAAAGTGTAACATTTTCCTCCCATGAGCATGCATATCTAACTATACAGCGCATCGCCCACCGTGCACAACGTTTTAGTGATGTCACATACCCATCGTTGTAGAAGACACACCTTTTCTGTTCAGGTTTTTACACTATCACTTTAATATTCGAATACACATCCTCCCTGGAAACACGTGACAAGTCCTGCATATCCAGAAGGATCAACTAGATACACAGAGCACTTCGCTTTGATCCAGAAAGGCCAAATCTTTTCCTCACAGCTTTCTACCTGCCAAGTCTAAAGACAATACAGCAAGCTTGAGACATAAAGATCCATTTGAACAGGGGAGAAAGAAACGACAGACAAAATGCGTCCTCGGGATATTAAGCAAAACAGACTTGAACATGAGTGGTTTCGGCACAAAAAATGATGTTCCATCTGCTCTGCTGACCCAACCTTCATCTCTCTCAAAAATACCATCAAGTGTCAACAGGATGCTGGGCAGGCGCTTGGCATTAACAATGCTTGTACTGTGAATTATGTTTACCACTGGGGAAAGGGGAAAAAAATAAATCTATTTCAGCCTGCAATATACAGAGCTAGTCTTCTCTAAATAAATGGACCCATTTGTTCATACATGTTGATCTTCAATCCTCAGAACTTATCTTCAAATAAGTCCTTTTACTAGAGAGCAGAAGGCAAAAGAGGAAGACTTTTGTACAGGCTGCAAACAGATGACAGATGAAGTCTGGAAGGGAAATAAAATAAAAAGTAAAAAGATTGTGACCCTCACACAAAGGCTGAGACGCACAAAGACTGCATCCAAGGCATGCACCAGCAGTGCTCTTGGTATGTCTATCCAGCCTTCTGCTGGCATCCTGTTTAAGCTGAGATTGCCACATGATCCACTAGTCCAAAGGGGGAAAAACACCAGAAGGAAAAAAAACTGTCTCCTCACAGGCTTTACAGCCACATGGATCCCTAGCATGCAAAGTCATCTGTACAGTCTGATGTATGATTTTAATTGAGTGTTTTGCATCCTTCATGGCAACTGCAGTGCGCTTACAATGCAAACACGCAATGCTGCGCTCTGCCCACCCCCAGCACTGCTGCTAGTGAAACCTCCAGGGTAACAAGCCTGGGTTTTGTTTGTACTGATCCCAAGGACAAAGCTGATTCTCACTTTAAGCATCATTATGTACAAAATTAAACAGCTCAAATGCACAAACCTACCTGATAAGGCTTATTAATAGAATACACTGGAGCATTCAGTGCCAAGTAGTTCCTATAGGCTAAGTGCTTTATAGAGTGCTTCCAGTCTGGCTTTGCAAAGTGGTAGAATGCTCATTTTATCTAAGAAAAGAGTGGCAGCACCTGCCCAGGGTGGACTTCTGGTGCAGCTGGGCAGCCTCAGGTTTCAAAAAGCACCATTGTATTGCAGGTATCCTACTGCACCAATGTAATTGCTTTTCTCCATGGTTACCTACTTACTTAAACCATAGATTCACTTCACTGTCCAGACAACATCCAGTACAATTAAGATTACATTTCACTATGTATGAAGCATTATCGGTTAGCACTTCCAAA
Organism: Numida meleagris; assembly: GCF_002078875.1. Taxonomy (NCBI): domain Eukaryota; kingdom Metazoa; phylum Chordata; class Aves; order Galliformes; family Numididae; genus Numida; species Numida meleagris. Next base: position 8,490,148 of record NC_034411.1, read on the forward strand.
TTTGGAAAGAAAGATGCTAGGAGGATGAGGCCGTATATTACACTCACAGGGAGCACAAGTATCCAGTATCTAGGCAAACCACTTGAGATAAAAGCGCCATTTCACTTGCACTGCAACAACAGGGAAAGAAGAGAGAGGCACTAAAAGCCCTTTCGCAGGTTCTGGACAGGGAGGCATTGATGTTTTGCTCGGCTCTACCTCCAACTCAGATTTTCTTTGGCTGAAAGAATCCCATGAATATTTTCTCCGATGGCTCATGAATATCTTAAGTGTTCTGCCGTTATTTGCATGTAACCATTAGGTAAACTTATTTGCTCATGGGTTCTTGCATACATAGGGGCAGTCAGAGCCAGGACTTCCTGCACACCATCTTAAACGCTTAATATGAGTCAACTCTATTAAAGAACATGAGCTCTACAAAACAAAATTCTCAAAACACAGAAAACACTGGAATTACAGTTGCCAGGCAACCTTAAACAACATTATGCCCTTTGGCACGTGCACTGCACTGTGACTATCAGATCCCATTAATCCACGGTGTTTGGCGTGCCAGAAATGAAACAGGCCTGCGTACTGTGGCTGTGCTCTGCCCAGATCACTGATTGCAGAAGCTGGAAATCGTGGGGCAATGCAGATGGGGAGCTGCAGGAAGAGAAAACAAGACTTCACGGTTAAAACAGCTGAGCAATACCAGAACCGGGCTGTGCCCTGACAGGAAAGCCTGCAGAGCAGCATCACACCAGCAGCACTGTCACAGCTGCAGGTGGGCCATCAGAAACATACTCCAGCCACACCACCACGGCTGGGAGCTCAGTTTGAGTGTTTTCCAAACTGAGTGCCAAAATTAGTGGAAATCCTTGTAGCTGCGTCTTCTGTCCTCAGACTGCACCTCTGAAATAGGAATTGCAATACCATCATAACCGATATGTATTTATGAGATTTTTATGATAGTTAGATGGCTTGCTCGGGAGCCTCTGCAGTAATAAACATTATTAAAATAAAACATGAAGAAATCAATAATTTTGTATTCACGGTACACTGAAAAAGAATGTTCAATAAATAAGAGGGAACGCATGAAGACAACAAGCTACTTAACAGCACCCTTTCAACAAGCTCTAATTATTCTGGGCAGTGAATGAAACGGTGACAGTGTGGGAGTGAAAACAAACACACAACCGCAGCCAAGCAAACAGCGTCGTGGGAGCGTGCAGAGGAACTGCATTCAAGCTGGGCATGCCAGATGGGGAAAATGGTGAGAAGGCAAGGGAACAGCCCTACTGACAGCTCCTCGGCTGAATAAGAAAGCCCTGTCCTGCAGTGGGTAGGGGAGGGAGAGCTGCTGGACAGTGCATCCCCTTGGGATTTGCAGGTGTAAGTGCTTGCAATGCTCAGCCCGCCATCCCAGGGCACTGCAAGGGTACGGGTCAGCATCTCTCCTGAGATTGCTGATGTGAGTGGCAGGGAGTACACAAGAAGGGGCTGAAAAGCCAAGGTTGTATCACAGTCCTGGAGTACAGCACCATACTCCTGCTCTCCGCGTGATCTGAGCTGCGGCCCCTTGCATAGCAAGCTGCCACTGCAGAGAAATTAGCTCACCTTTAGCTGCAGAAGTGCTCTTCCAATATGCAGTGACTAAGAAAAGCAGCGTCTAAAGCTTTCTCTTCCACCCCCTAGAGACAGAAGCTCAAGGTCTTTGAAACAGATCTGTTTGTCCACTGCGGCCCAAACCCTTGTCCTTAGCTGGGGGCACTGCCTGCTGCTTGCTCTTCTCTGACACCCACCAAGCTCAACTCAAGGTGTTTGCAGAGCAAAGTGCTATGACACAAAGCAGCTAGGTCACACACAATATTCAGACAATTACAGTATTTCAGCACACCTGGATTACTGCTTATCAGCACCGTAACTGTCGCACGGTGTTAGCATGCTTAAACTTCTAAGTACCTCTGCTCTGAAACTCCGTGTTTGTTTAGTATGGCTTAAGAAAAACACTCATCTATTCGAAGAGGTTTTCTTTATCCTTTCATTTATATCTCGCATTAATTTTACTCCTAGAGTTGCAAGTTAAACCAAACCCAGGTTGCTGCCACCCAGCAGACAGAGGTTAACGACGTTAACTCGAGTACTTCCCCCAGGGTTAAGTGGGAGCTGCCCCTCTCTTCAGCTCCTGCTTCCTAGAAAGAAGGCTGGGAAACCAGCCTGTCCCTCTGGACCAAGATGAACTAAGCTACCGGGTTCTACCCACAGTATTCATCTGAGAAGGGTGGCTGTTAACCACCACTAATCATTATCCAGTTCAAAGGGTAGGATTTATCTCACCAAATGTCAGGCCCTACAGCTAAGCCAGTAATATTTGCTTTCTTCTGGAGTCCATGAAGACACATGCTCTTTGTTGGAGGGAGTGGATCAACGCAGAAAGCTGAACTGACCCAAATTCACCTGTACATTTAAGCACACATGGAAGTCTACTGGATTCAATCAGCATCCTCTGGTACTGCGGAAAGAGGCAGTAAGAGAAGACACTGTTGCACCAGTTCCTGCATCACCAGTAAGACAAGAGCTCTTTTTCAAGTCCTCACAGCAGTGGGTAGCACAAAAGCCAATTCTGTCAAGCATCATGTTTGTTCTTATTGGATAACAAAGATATTTGAAGGCAGAAACAGGTTCCAGCCTAATTAAGTTGGATTGGACTTCAGCTTTTTCCCAGGCAGTCATACTTTACAGCAGTCTCTAAGCATCATGGTGATATTTATTGGAAATGGAAGTGCTCCATTTCCATAAAAGCAGGCAGCTTAAAATTAGCTGCTGATAATTCAAAATGACTGCTCAGAGCAGAAATGTAATTTCCTGAAAGAGGTTATTGGTTTGAGCATGATGCGCTGCTCTCACGCTGTCACGCCTCATTACTTCAGACCAGGTAAGTTGGGCTGGTGTAACTTGACCATTAGAGACCTTCCCCAGTGCTGACTTCTTTTAATATGCTGCCTTCCAGGCTGAACTCTTAAAAAAAAAAAAAAAAAAGCTATTATCAAACTAATTTTTCTCAAGTCCTGTGGCATACTTAACGATTAAATTGAACATTTTTTTTTCTTAATAATAGCACTTAAAGCATAGCTCCACTTTTGAGAGTGATTCAATAGAAATGAAATCAATTGACTGGAAGTTTACTGCCTGTAAGCATTCAAGTATCACCTCACAGGCTTAAAGAAATGGTTATTTTAGCAGTCCTGCATACTCAATGAAGGTTCAGAAGCTGTCAGAGAATTTATTCTGATTTCAGTAGTAATATGCCAGTACCTCACTTGGTTAGTGCAAGCTACTGGGAGGGAACATCACTGATCTGCACTGGTGAAGCTCTGCCATACCTAAGCAGAAGGAAAATTTGTTCTTTCCATCCCATATCTGCCTACCAAGCTCCACCTAACATTGTCTGGCAACCAATTACAACGTCATAAACTTCACTAACTTTCCCCAGTGCCATTTATTGCAATTAAATAGTTAGAAATGTGACCAGGCACACAAGGAGGAGCAGAATTCAGTTCAGAGGCTCTCTGGCTGGGCAGGGTGAGGGCAAACTGCACTTCTGTCACTAAAACGAGGTGACTGAAATCCTGAAAAAGTTACATCATTTGTAGGGACTATACTTCAAGCATTTATTAAACCAAATTAAGCAAATGCAATTTAAATTACGCTCCTTGTCTTATTAACATATTAATGAATATACATCCATGAGTTGAACTAAAAATACATCACAGATTTGCATGTTAGATTATCTCTGTAGAGTTTTGCAACCAACAGTTTGAAAGAAGGGCAAGAAAAGAAGTTGTCAGTATCTATGCAAAATCATAGCTTAGGGAGCTTTCTTATATCAACAGCTTGCTTTGTATCTTTTCTAAGTTAAAATCAGAATCTCCTTCTAACTGAAGAGGACTTGGTCTTGGAGCGATGCTCCAAGTAGTCATTCTCTAAACTTGTAAAGCAGTCAGCAGGACAATGTTTTAACCAAAAGCACCCTGAGGATCTCCTCCTGTTTTCTTTCAGAGAAAAGCAGGCAAAGTGGTGCTTTAACACACTGCTCCTGTGGTATTTTCAAAGCAAGCAAAAAAAAGAGGCATGCAAGGAAACAGGGAATGCCATTTTGATGATGAAATCTTTGACAGTGATCAACTTGTAACCAGCAAATGAAATAATTTGTTAAAGCTGCGACTAAGCCAAGACCCACAGGGCTGGCTCAGCTCTGCTCCTTGCTGCTTCTGTACTTTCTGTATCAGTCCATGCAGCTTGGCCAAACCAGGGGCTCAGCTCGCCATATCGCCCACCTAACAACTGGAGAATAGGGCAAGCACTTCAGTCCTATTTAGTATTAAGGACTTTTGCGAATGTAACGAAGAAATACTCTAGAAACAAAATAAATGAACGCTGCTGCCTGAAATACCAAGATTCCTCTCTTACTGCAATTTTAAATTATTTCCAAACAAGATTCCTGTCCCACACTTCTTCTGTTAGATACCTGCACATTTTAAGAAAGGCTGTCACTACCAAGAGGCTATACCCATGTGCTCAGAGGAAGTTGTTTTACTTCTCACATTGAAGGGAGTGCTAGCAAGTATTTTAAATGGGTGATCCTTTGAACATACAAGACTGTAAGACCATTTTTCAATGGCATAGCAGAGTTATCAGTTTCTTTAGCCCAGTTTTGCTTTTATTTTCATCTCTCAGCAAATTGATCCAGACTAAAGGTAATCTGGGAGGAAAAAAAAAAAAAATCAAAGGATGGGGTGAGTAAGCAAAAAACTTACTTCGAGATAGACTCACTCAACCATTTCACTTTCAACTCTGCAAATGCATAACAAGCGGATAGCACTACAGTGAGAACAGGTCACAGATGTCAGGAGAACTAAGTCCATAATGCTGCAAGAAAAAAAACCATCTAACCTGCAGCTTTCATTTGAGATTCATATATGATTTCCAGTGCAGTTCTGTTCACTGGCTTCCTCTTGATCAGTGTCAGCAAGGTGAAGCAGACCTGTGTACTAAGGTGCACCTGTAAAACGAATCCATGTGACATACACATACAAATGAGATAAGTCTGCCTACAATGTAGGTGAAATGTTTGAGCTTATTCAGTGCAGACTCCCACCTGTCATCTACTGAAAACTTAACCTGTACAACATAGAAGTCAGTGTCTGCAAAAAGAGCCTTGCTTCCTACGGTTTTAATTCACTCCCTTGGAAAGGGGCATAAGCTTCTGCATTTATTTATTTTTTTGGCCAGCAATCAGAAGCGCATAAGTCGTACTGCCACTATGAGGAACTGATAGCAGTACCAACATCTGCAGAAGGAATGAGTTTGCTTTTATATATACACTGCGCTTCTTTTCCAAGAATTTCTTACTTGATTGCTTCTCTGTACAGGGAGCTCTTAATGCCTTAGCATCAATGCTTGGGTACTTGTTGGTATACAAGCCTGTCCTTGGCAATCAAGTCCAGCGGCTGCAACTCAAATCCTCCAGCTAGCAACTTGGTAATGAGAATGCTAACTGGAAGGAAAAAAATGTTTTTTTCCTCCAGCTTTAACTGGGACAAGACAGATGATTCTAGAAGGACAGAAAGCCACAGCTTGCTAGAAATCAGAAGATAAATATCTCCTTGATAAAAAGATTACGCTGAGAAGTGCCTACAAATCACATACTCCTGCTGCCCATGCCTTATGCTGCCCAATTTATTAATAGAAGTCTCTCACCACATGGGAACTCAGTTTGTGAACAAAGGTGAAAAAAGATAAGCTGCCGGCAAATAACACACAAGCTGCTCAGAAGGAATGTCACAGGTTAACTCTTCCCTCAAAAACTAAAAGATGCAGAGAAGTTAAGCAAGTTAAATTGGACAGTTTGCAGCAATTTTGCTTTGCTATTGCACAGTTTGGTTTTTTGGACCAATTCTCACACAGCCAAAGCTTTTTAAAGAGCACATAGGTATGTATAAATGTGTGTGCATGTAAAACAGAATAAAAAGAACTGAAAGGGTTAAGCAGCAAAGAAGGGTGTGAATTACAAGTATTTCACACCAACTATGTGCCAGCTTTCCAATTTTCTATCTTCTGATATTTTCTTCTGCAACAGCTCTTCCTAATTAAAATAAACTAATAAGAACCTGTTCTTATTTACAGCTCTGCATGCAAATATTTAGGGATCTCAGGAGAGATCACGACAAACCTGGAAGGATCTCCAAAGAGCTTTTCAGTGGCAATGTGGCACACTGTCAAGAGTGGGAGGGCTGGCCAACTGGCAAAACAACAATTCTAAATGTGCTTGGCCAGGCGACGCCTGTAAAAACAAGACACTATGTCAGCCAGTGCACTGGGCACTTGCATTCATTACAGCTCCCTTTTTTGCTGGGTTTTCTAAGAACAAATTACTTGCTGCTGTTGACATCCAAGTGCACTGAAGAGTGCAGATGGCCAGCAACACCAAAGCCAAGGCTAACACACAAAGAAGCCAGCTGCTTTGCTGTATGAATGCCACCGAGCAAAGAAATTCTAACCCCTCCTCCTCTTTTTGTTTTGAGGATCAAGAAAAACCTTTGACTTTTATTAAAAACAGGCTAGCAGAGATTACAAATTTTGGTCCTTCAACCATGTTTCTCTCCACAGCACAGAACACATTCACACCAAAGACTGTGTGCTGCTTGTTTCACAAAAAGTGGACAGCTCCAAACCTAACAACTACCTCCACGTTGTCCCCTCGGCGGTCTTTGAGCAGAAAATGCTCTCTGGGCCCATAGCAGGTGGCAACACAACAGCTGATGGACATTGTGTTTGCACAGTAAAGCTGCTCAACTTCTACAAATCTTCAAGAAGCTTCCACTACATACATTACAAGTCCATCCTTCTAAGTTTTATTTGAAGTTTGGTCTCCACTAAAGCCTTGTTCAGCTGAAACAAGGCTGAATCTTTAGCTGGCTGCTAAACATATGACATCCAGAATTGCTCTTCACCCTGCAGCAGGGCCCCAGGCCAGGCAGAAGCTCCGAGTGGCCGCGTTGGTCATACAGCCACATGGTAGCAGCCTGCATACAGCACTTTGTGCTTTCATTTGTGCATCTGCAATCAGTCTTCTATACAGCTTTGTCAGCCTGCTGAAACGGAACTCCACATCTCTCGACCTACAAGTTGAAGCAGTCAGACTGAACCAGAGAATCTGGTACAAAAGCAACAGAAATACTCACTGGTTCAAACTTCCACATAAGGTTAGTGAGTAGAAAGGGAACAAAAATTCATGCAGTGACTGGATTAAACCAAGAGCAGTAAAACTCTGTTCCACCCCAGAGACTGCAGGCTGAATGCAGGGGCCAGCTGTAGCAGGGAACCTGACTGCATGTCTGACTGCAGGGACTTTATCCAACTTCACAGGTGACCTCAATACAGTTTCGAGAAAGTAAAGAATTTCAAGACTCCAGGACTGAACTGGAAGGTATGTAGCGGAAGCTTCTTGGAGATTAGCAGAAGTTGAAATATGTAAAAGGTGTACTAGAAACACCACAATTTCTCATGCTAATACCAAGCCCGGGCCATGCTTAGCCTGTGTGATTGATTCCCGGCTTACTAAAGAGCAGCTGGACAGTTATTTAACTAATATCTCAGTCTAAAGCTCTTATCTCTGTAACATATTACAATGAAAAATCCCAACAGCCACAAATAAAGTTCTGTTCTCGTTCATCAAATTTTACTTGCTTTTAGGAGGAGGTGACAGAAATTGAATTGATGAAGCAATGGACTACAGAGAGTACCATGCAGAGGATTAAAGAAATAATCAAGTTAAGTAAGCCAACTGTGCTCCAGTTTCTCCTGCACCGAGTGACCCATTGCCCTTTATGGTTTTTATTTGCTTTTCTCTGTACCGCGTTATGTAACTGTTCCCTCCAGCTCATGAATTTCCAAGGTGAACAAAAGCTCAAGTGATTACATTCGTCCTGGTGGCAAAAGGTGATTTTTTCATTTACCAGGTTTTGTATTTTTAATCACATAAAAATACTGAACCTGTTACGGTTAAGTCTATTGATTCAGTCTCTGTGTTTCCCACTCCTGGCAGGAACAAAAGTTCCAATAACATTTATAACTACAAAGATTAAAACAGACAAAGGCTGGAAAGAAGAAATGGTTTGGTGGTTGCTCTTCCTTCCCCCTTGCAGGCCAAAATGCCCTTATTCTGCAGTGATGGAGCCTAGAGCTGCTTTTTATCTCAAGAAGCATCTCTTCACCCACACTGCTGACCTACAAAAGGAGAGCTGTCTTAGCAGAATATATCCTACTCTAAAAGGACAGTTAGTCCACTGTCTGAAGTTATTTTCAGCAACAGTTACTTACAAAAACGTGCCAGCAGATCCTCAGTGGTATTCAACCAGTAATCCTGGAATGGTAATGGGATTTATAGAAGATTTATTGGTTCAGGAGGTGATAACTGGGAGAGCATTGGTCCTCCTGCTATAAGTGAACATAAGGTTCACAACCACCTGTGGAACCTGAACATGGGTAAGCCTATGGGTCCCAATAAGATGCATCCTAGAGTCCTGATGGAATTGGCTGATGTAGTCACCAAGACACTCTCAATTGTACTTTAAAAGTCATGGCAGTCAGGGGAAATCCTTTATGACTGGAAAACAGGCAATGTCACATGCATTTTTAGGAAGGGTAGAAAGGATGACACAGAGAACTACCAACCTGTCAGCCTCAGCTCTGTGCTGGGGAAGATCATGGTGCAGATCCTCCTGAAAGCTATGCTTATGGAAGACAGGAAGGTGATATGGGATAACCAGTATGGCTTCATCAGGGGAAAGTCCTGCCTGACCAACCTTGTCATTTTTAACGATGGCGTAACTGCATCAATGCACAAGGGAAGAGCCACTGATATCATCTATCTGCACTTCAGTAAGGCCTTTGATGTGGTCACCCTTAACATTCTTCTCCCCAAATTGGAAAATTCAGATTTGATGGGTGGACTGTTCAATGGACAAGGAACTGATTGCAAGATTGTACCCAGAGAGAGCTGATCAATGGCTCAATGTCCAGATGGAGATTAGTGACAGGTGATGTTCCTCAAGGGTCAGTATTGGGATCAGTGCTCTTTAACATCATAAATGACATCAACAGTAGGATTGAGTACACTCTCAGCACATTTGCAGGTGACACCAAGCTGTGTGGTGCAGTCAACACGCTCTAGGGACAGGATGCCATTAAGACAGACCTAGACAGGCTCAAGCAGTGGGCCCAGATGAACCTTGCAAAGTTCAATAAATCCAAGTGCAAGGTCTTGCACCTGGGTCAGGGCAATCCCCACTATCAGTACAAGCTGGGGGATGTAAGGATAGAGCACAGCCCTGCCAAAAAGCACCTGGGGATACTGGTGGATGGCAGGTGGACATGAGCCAGCAACGTGCTCCCACTGCTCAGAAAGCCTACCATATCCTGGGCTGCATCCAAAGCAGCATGGCCAACAGGGCAAGGAAGGTGATCCTGCCCCTCTGCTCTGCGCTGTGAAGCCTCACCTGGAGCTGTGTCCTGATGTGGACCTGTTTACACATGTCTAGAAAAGAGAGACAAAAATGATCCATGGGATGGAACACCTCCCTAAGAGGACAAGTTGAGAGAGCCAGGGCTGTTCTGCCTGGAGAAGAGAAGGCTCTGGGGACACCTTAGAGCAGCCTGTCAGTATCTAAAGGGAGGCTATAAGAAGGAAAGGGATGGACTCTGTAGTGGAGTCTGTTGTGACAGGACAAGGGGAAATGGTTTCAAACTAAGAGAGGGGACTTTTAGACTGGATATAAGAAGATTTTTACAATATGGCTAGTGAGGCACTGGCACAGGTTGCCCAGACAGGTGGTGGATGCCCCGTTCTTGAAAATATCCAAGGTTAGGCCGGACAAGGCTCTGAAGTGCCCTTGTTCATTGCAGGGGGGTTGGACTAGATGGCCTTTATAGGTCCTTTCCAAGTCAAAAGATTCTATGATTCTATGAAGCTAAACCCCAGAATTTTTTGTTCCACTGTGAAAGTATATTCAGTTTTAATACTTGTGAATGTGTGTGAATTCAGCTCATCATATGTCAATAGCACGGTTGACGAAAATTCTTCAATGAAACTTCTGTAGAATACACATAATTAACAAACCAGAAATGACACCAAAATAACAAAAGAAGTAAAAATTCAGTCATACAAACTGAAAGTTGATCAAATTCCAGGCTTCAGAGCACAATCTTTTGACCTTCAAAATTCTAATAGCATTTCACCTCCCACATACAGCACACGACAACAGTCTGTGGTCATTACAAATTCTCTAATTTACACTGAATTATCAGGATCTGGACCCAGCCATACGTAGAGAACATGATGTGACATACCTCAGGAAACCATGAGCTGACACTTCTTACCTTTTCAGCATCTGGTAAACACTTGGTACTGGTCAAGGATTAGTTAAGTCCTTTTATCACAAGATATTTATCTCACTGGTGAGAATTTAGCGTAACAATAAAATTATCACTAGATTTTCTATTCATCAAAATCTGTTATTAATGTTTGTCTGTTTTGTATGAGGATTATATGCTTGTTTTACACGAGGATTTCAGACTTCACAAAAACAATATGGCATGTGAGGCTGCTCTTTACCCTTAATTTCGAAAGAAATTATTCTGATTTCATAACATACTGCAGCATTTAGTATTTGCTCTACAGTAGTACTCACCATCAGTACTCACATTAACTAAGTTTTATGACCCATGTCAGGTGGATACAACCATTTTAAAATCAGGAAAGAAGAAATGTACAATGCTCTGGGGAAAAAGAGAAGTTTTGCAAATCCCCAAGTTTGTGCTTGAGAGAATATTGAGGAAAAAATCCTTTAGTCCATAATCCTGATGCTATTTTCTTGAGTCTTTCTGGAAAGAATCCTGCAGTAGAATCCCTGATTTCATGTCAAAGTAAGCACAGAAAATACTATTTGCTCATAAAACATGTTTAATTTCCTATAAAACTCAAATAACAGTGCTACTTGTTACATGGATCACTAGTAATTCAAACAGTGAAGAGAAGTGCATGTGAAAATACCCATTCTGTAAGTAAGTTCAAGCATAAAAGCCAAGAGTAATGATAACAATAATCTATACTTGATATGAACACACAAAAGATTCACAGATACGAAACTGCAAAATGTGTAACATTGCAAGCTAGAAAAATTTAATTCTTTTGTAGAGCACTTTAATGCTTAGAAATGAGAGAAAGGAAAAAAATCATGACCTCCTTAAAAAGCTATTTTTCAGAGTCCTCACACTGCCCAGGACTATCACCCCTAACACTTATTGTTATGCACTCAGATACAGTCTGCTTGCCATACTGGGCGCAGCATTTTTGCCGTCAGCCGTGCAGTCAGTTCTCAGCATTACCTAAAGCTTTCCATCTCTGTTCAGCAAGTGAAAACACCACGTGCATGTTCTCTGCATAGCTCATGACCGTCAGGAAAGCATCAGCAGAGCAGTTCCTGCATCTGATACGCATCATCTGCTTCAGTGCCAGTCCTGCTGAGCCGCAGGGGGAAGTGACAGGTGACATCACGAGTGACATTTCTGGGTAAAATATTCCTATTACTATTCATTTCTAATTGCATGTGGCCAACAAAAAAAGTCTGCCAGAAAATCAGGCTAGCAGGAGGAAGACAAGAAAAAGAACACAACAAAGTTAGTAAGGGGTATTTAAACTTTTTTTTTTTTTTTTTTTTAACTACCAAGCCACAGTGCAATACCAATGTGTTTTTTTTATTATTAACAAAGTGAGATATAAATCTGTGACTGGAAAAGGAGCTCCTTGGTGGGAAGGGCACGAGGAGGGAGACTCTCCCCCACTCACCTCTCCAGCCCTCCCAGAGCATCTGTGTCCTGCTAAGACTTCACACATAAAAACACTCAGAGAGAGAAGAAGATTGAAAGGATTTGAAGTGGGCAGGGAGCTATAGATGGTTTTAAAAGTAAACATGGTACAGAAGGCTAGAACCATTCTGCAACAACAACAAAAAAAAAAACAGATGGGCTGTTCAAAAAAAAAAAGAATGGACTGGCAGTGATGAGCACAGAATATCACCTACTGCTAATGGAAAATGAAGGCTAAAGTGAACTACTTAAGGTGTCTTTCAGTCATATTGTCAAAGAAAAAAGGCTTTTAAAGCAGAGCAATCATCACGGGTAGCTTGTTCATCTCCTTTTAACCAGGATGTACAAAGCGTACACCAGCAGCATCAAGGAGACTTTAAATGTCACTGAAAAATCTTTACTGGAGAAGTGTTTTCAAAAGCACTAAGAAGAAAGGGTTCATTATTCTTCTAAAGGATAGTAAAAATTAATTCTTTCAAGTTGTAATGAACTCTCAAAACCAGACATATCTGTGCCCCGCTAGAAAACACAAAATTTAACATACTGCATGTAAACTTGGCCTATTTATGAACCAGTTACTTAAAATTCCCCTTTCCTAGCCATATTAAGTCTTGCACATAAATTCTTCCCATTGTAGAAGAATTGATCAATGACAGTTCAGAGGTGCAAGAAGAAAGCAGTTACTCAGGGAAGCAGGTGAGCACTCACCCCAACTTCCAGCCTCCTGCTGGGCTTTGACCTAAACTCAATCCAGACCTAGAAGCATCGGAGTGACTTTAAATGCTGGAAATGCATAGCTCCTACACTGCATTTCTTTGCTTCTGTTGTAACATAAAATATTCATGTTAATTCATTGCACATCAATGCAGTTGTATACTCCCTCGCTTTCAAATGTCCAAATGAAAACTGCCTGTTCTCTTGAATCAGTCAGCTTTCTTCTACAGAATCATACCGTCACTATTCACCAAATCAAATCTACAACTGACAGGTTTTACCTTTCAGAAACGCCACTCTCTCTGATATGTTTCAGAAAGATATTAGCATATGTACTTTTGATGTGCTACAAAACTGGCTTTTTAGAACTGACATAAATATGCTAACGATCTAGTAAAAATATGTAAAAAGGTTATAAAAACTGATGAAGAGTTTCAAGTTTATGGGCTGGATCCAGCATGCAAGAACAACTTGCTCACCCTCCAACAGCAGCCTCTGCTTCCATCTTCCCAGGAGCCCCCAGATGCATGGGGAGAAGCTGAGAGCTGGATGAAGCAACCTCACAAGCTGATCGCTACCGTTTCCGTCCCAAGGGCCCCACAACTCCCCCCCCTCTGCCCATCATACAAGGGTGCAACCTGCTGAAAGCTTTTCAGCAGATAACTGATTTAATCCAAAGCTAAAGACTATGTGACACAGCAGCTCCTTAAATATAAGTTTTGACTCAAGTGCAGATAACAATAATTATCCCATGATTATTTCTGTAAATACCAGTCTCTAATACCCTTTTTGCACTGGATGTCAGGCTTGCTGACAGCTAACCGCTGCACCGTCCTCAGCAAAGAAGTTATCAGTTACGTCCAGTGGCTGTTCAAAATACATTCGCACAACCGCTCCTCTTGGGACGTGTGAAATGACACCACGCTGCTAAATTAGTTCATTCTGGTTTTGCTGTGCTCTTTGTTACAAGAAATGACAATGCTTCAGAAGGGTCTATTCTTGACTCATCTTCACAACCCCTTTATCTCTGCACAGGATGGGACAACTACGAATGTACTTGCTGACTGATGTTACTCTAACAATACATTACCGGGGAAAAACAGCTTCCAAACAGGAGTCTCTAACTGCATAAGTCCCTTACGAAACACAGTGATGGTTCTGAGTTGAGATGGAGTTGGGTTTTTTGTTTGTTTTTAAACAATGCAGGTGTTCTCAGTTTGCTCACTAATTCATTCTAATATACTTACTATAATTTTTTTCCCCCCTCCACTGGAATGGAGGGTGAAAAAAAGAAAGACTGAGAGGAAAAGTGGACTAAAAAAGTACCTTCAACAATACATACTGCCTCAGCAGGATCCCAACTCGTACTTTCATTCTAGCTTTGGTATGGCCAGACAGTTCCAGTAAAATCACTGAGTCTGCACAGGTACACTCCGCATGCTGTAAGCTACCAAAGTATTACAAAATCCAAAGGAAGCTCACTCGATGTTAATTACTAACATCAGAACTCATGTATGCTCACAGTATGGCTTGCACTGGCTATTGTTAAGAAGTGAGTTTTAAGACTCACTACTGCCCTGCAGAGAAAAAATACACCAAACTGAAAAATACATCCTGCCAGGAAAAGGAATTTGAAAAGGGGAAGCCATGCCTTCAGATATACATTACCAAGACTAAAAGGAAATGCAGAGTACAACACTGATAGAGCAACATATCTTTCCGGCAGTTAAGAGCAGATCACATAATACAACCAGTAATAAAGATCTACTTGTAAGATGAAAATGGGCATTCAGTAAAATAGAGGGGAGACTTCCCCTTCATTTGTCCTGAAACGTGAAGATGCTCAATCACTTATGGATCTGTGAATTTAGTTCCTTTTCAGCTTCTACTCGGCAGATATTATCCAATTTTAGTATTTGATTGGTTGTGTGTTTTTTTGTTGCTGTTGTTTTTATAAGAAGGACCAACTGACTTTGACTATGCAGCACATGAAATACAAATATAAATAAAATTGCTAATATGATTAATTTTATGTTTGACTTTTATGTTCTCATATTTTCCAAGCTCAAAGTAAGGAGAGCTCTAAACATGAGTATAAAGATAAAATATAAGCAAAAATTGCATTCACCACACAGGATGTACATTTGCATCCAAAGATGAAACAAGTCCAAGAACATTAAGGGGCCAGTGAGAAATCTACCGATTTGACTTGGATACAGAGAATTCAGCAATAGGTAAAATATCTCAGCACAAACATAGCTTAGTTAGGTTAACGTACTTCACAAAATAAAGCTTACCTGACCATTTTTTCCCAGTTCCATTTCAACTATTGCAACTGGAGTATTTATCTGATCAACATGTCTTGACTGTGACTTCAAATCCACTCTCCAGTTCATGTTTTTCAAGACGTTATCCCAGCAGCTTTGATTTACCAGGCTCTCGTGGATCTTCGCTCTGTGGTTTTTCCAGAATTTTGCAATAACCGCAGCTTGATCCGATGTGATGCCACCTTGCTTTTTTGTTTGGGCAGTGAGAAAAGCTTCCAGCTGATTCAAATCCATGTCAGCTGAAGCAATTGACTGTAGGGAAAACAGGGAGAGAGAAAGGGAAAAGCTTGCTTACAAGTACTCTTTAAAATTTTAAGCTGAAGGTTGTATCTTTAGGGTTTTACAAATATATTGTTGAAGGATAGCACAGTCACAGAAACAACAGCTTCCATTAGAACTCATTTTGCATGCGCCTGCACTACTTAACCCAGACTCCTGCCTCAGGACAGCTGGATCTCTAACAGTGAGGAGGAAACCAGGAAGGCCTTTGGGCATGAAGTACGGAGTAGCAAGAACATTTTCACCGCAAACTCAGCCCTATTCCCCAGTATGCCCTACGGATACCAACTGGTCTGTACTGGGTGGCTGGGGCAGACATCTGGTGCGATACTGCTGTCCTGATGGTCTGCTAGACAGGAAAGCATGTGCATGCCTTCAGCCAACGCTGGGACAAACTGGGAGAAACCTCAGCTCATTACAACATTCACCGTTTTTCCACGAGTGTTTCCAAAGCTGATAATTTTGTATAGCCTTAAATTTGCATCGCTTAACTGGCAATGGTTGCTAAATACAGCTCTGAAGAGAGAAGACAGGACGTGAAGGGAGGAAACTGTGGTTAAGTTTCCTCACTGTAATTTCAAGCAGACACTTGTTTCATACTCACACAAAATGGATGTGACTCATCTTTAACGAACACGCTGCCTCCAAGCATGCATGGATATAGAGCACAGCAAGGAGATACAAGAGTAAAATCATTGGAGAGAGTTGGCTTCTCCTGGTCAGCAAAGTGGGTAATCTTCCCATAAAAGGAGATTAAGTTGGTTAAACAGGACTTTTCCCCTCATGAACCCATGCTGGCTGCGACCAATGACTGCACTGTCTCCCAGGTGTTTTTCAGCAACTCCTAGAATAATCTTCACCACTTTCCAAGACAAAACATAATACATCTGTGCCTTTTAAAACTGCTGCTCAAAATGAGGCCTAGCATGGATGCAAGAACTGCACGGTGTTGAGGGAAGTGCCGATCTCACTCCTGAAGCCTCCCGGTAGCAAGGAGGTGACTGCAGCAGACAGCCAGTGGAGCACAAAGCACACAATCCTCATCATATCAGGATGGTCTGAAACACAAGAGCAGATTAAAAACAAGAACAAGCCCCAAACAAAGAGCTCGCGCATCACGCAAGTGGCAGAGAACAGCAGCAGGAGGTTTGCTGCTTCGAAGCAACTGAAGCCAGCAGTAACACGCACTTATCTCCAGCAGATACACCACATCCTTTTTACTGAGAGTTTATTCAAAAGAAAAAGCAAATCAAAAGCAAATCCTCATCCAAAACACAACACACACCTTGTGATCTGCAACAGGATTCAGCCTTTTATCACCCAGCGTAAGATCCGCCTCCTGAAACTTGGGTACTATTTAATTAAAGAGGGAAGCTCTGCCTTCCGAAAGTTGCAAGATGGATCAGCTGCCATCTGTTACACACTTAAGAAAATAAAGGGCTATCCATACTCAAAGCAACTGCTCTACTCTATCACAATTCCAGCTTAATCAGAGCATCTGGTAATTTATTCTAAAATTTGAGACGTCTAACATACCATTCTGTCTGTTTCAATTCACTATATCTGCATATTGACTGCTTTCATCATGAAGATATTTACCTGGAGGAACATTAAAATCTAATCATCCTGTAAGTGAAAAAAGCATTTTTTTTTTCTGTTTTAAAGGAACTATTTAGACTCGCATACCTGCCATGCACGTTTGTTTTTCCTGAAGAGGCCTGCCTATGAACAGCAACGTGAAATACAAAGGCTGCTCCAAAAGTAATGTTTCCTATGCTTTGATGTTGGCAGCATGGCAGCAGAGGTTGAACCTTCCCACCAATATTACATTTTGTTACTGTGTGACTGATGGCAGCAGTAGGGCAAGTCTGACAGAGTGGCATCGGATATGAGAGTGCACATGAAGCAAAGGGATGGAACTGCATTCCTCCATGTGGAAACAATGGCACCCATTGATATTCATCGACACTTGCCGAACATTTACAGAGATGAAGCAGCGGATATAAGCACAGTGAGGCGGTAGGTGGTGCTTTTCAGCAGTGCTGACAATAGGTCACTTCCACTGGTGCAGATCTGTACAGGAGTGGCACGCAAGCTCCTGTTCACCGCTTGGGAAAATGCATAACTAATGGTGGTGACTGCGTTGAAAAACAGCGTGTTGTAGCTGAGAATTTGCTCTATCAAATAGTGTTATCAAGCTCTTTGTAGCTGTTGTGATTTCCATGGAAATAAGTAGGAGGCCTTACTTTCAGAGCAACCTACATACTTTCATAGAATCTTTTGCATATTACTGCATCTGTGCATAGATCTGTTTGTGTGCTCTGACACCAGCTTTCCTTTATACAGATATTTCGTGCAGGTTACAGGAGTGAGGGGAAGAATATGGTGAATAAACATTCCCAAAGCCCAGCACCTTACGTAAGCCAAATCAAGACCAAGATCAGCCTGAGATTCAGTCTCCCCTCAGCTGTGCAGAAAACTGCTGTCTGTTTTATTCCTACACAGAAATCAAGTGTGTTATCTGCACTGGATGAAGCAAAGGCATCATGAATTGTGAATCAAATAACCTGGTAATTCTGGTGTGCTTGATTTTATAACTTTCAGATGCTTCACCTATGTAATTTGTGGATTTTTTCCCCCAAATTTTACCACCTCCATGACAACTCTTTGCAAGACACAGCAAGATTTCTAGCAACACTTTGCTAAGCTGGTAGAAAAAAAACAAACCACACAAAGTTCCTTATTGTGCTTGACATGATATAAACCTGACTTCTAAGCACAGCTAAAAGAGGAAGCTTAGAATCAAGCCTGCAGTTTTAAGCATAAAGATGACAGAAAATATAACTAACTAGGGCTTGTACAGGACAGTTAAACTTGCTTGTTTGGCAAAGACCATCAAGAGACTGGGAGTCAAGATTCTCTGTGACTTACATTTAAAACTTCCGTACGTTCACGTAGAAAAAGTACACTGGTAGATACACACACTTGCTACCAAAACACTATCACACCAGACAAAGGTGGAAACCACGTGTCAAAGTTAGCAGTCAATCACTGAGATCTTTTTCTCACAGACATGAGCGCACACGTACAGATAACGGAGATTACTTACTATTACAGCCAGAAGAAACACAGCTAAGAAACCGTAGCGATATTGTGATATCAGCATCTGCTTTAAATAACACACCAATACAGTCCATTGTTCAGAACAGAATCTCTCTCAGCTTGCAAACAAGGCTACTATCTAAAAGTTCATTTTAAAATAAATGAAAATAATATTCTAACTGGAAAAGAATACAAATAATTATTGAGTTCTACCTCAGCATAACTGCACAAAGATGTGACTGAAGACATTTTCTTTGAAATTCCACAACAAAGCCCATCAGCTCTAAAGGTTAGGTAAGCAACTAAACTCATTTTAATATTCTTCTTCATCCTAACTGGGAAACATTTCATAATGAGACAGGAAACCACATATATGCTACAAAGAATGACAGAACAATTAAGCTCTTTAAGCTGGTCTTCCATCTCTTGTATTGTACAGAGACTTACACAACTCATTCTTTAAACAAGCACAGTTGTACTCTGTTGCCCATACGAATGTTGACAGTTGTCTTTTTTTAAAATTGAGGAAATGTTTTAATTTAACTTGGCTAAAGATTATAGCTTAGTTATATTCTGGATAGTATTACAAATAGTTCTTTCCATTTTTTTTAACAATGCTCCTTTATTACACAGTCAGAATATCAAGTTACAGTGAATACACCTCATTGATATTTCTAAGGATTTATTTAAAGTTAAAACATGAGTCGTTCTTCTGTGTTTATAACTAAGGACAGATAAAACCCACCTGATTACAGGTCTCCCTCTCATGCTTTTAAACACTTGGAGCTTAGAATCACAGAAGTTGGAAAAGACTACTGTGATCACCAAACCCAAGCCCAGCCCATCCCCACCATGCCCACTGACCATGCCCCTCAGTGCCACATCTCCACAGTTCTTGAACACCTCCAGGGTCGGTGAATCCACCCCCTCCCTGGGCAGCCTATGCCAATGTCTTACCCCTCTTCCCAAGAAGAAATGTTTCCTAATATCCAACCCAAACCTTCCTTGGCACAACTCAAGGCCATTCCCTCTCATCCTATTGCTGTTATCTGGGATGAGAGGCTGACCCCCACCTTGCTACAATCTCCTTTCAGAGTTGTAGGGAGTGATGAGGTCTTCCCTGTATATCCTCTGCTCTAGACTGAACAATCCCACTTCCCTCAGCTGCTCTCCAGAAGACCCTTCACAGCTCTGCTGCCCTTCTCTGGACACACTAGGATGAGCATGACAGGGACAGCAAGCAGCTATTGTCCAGTCCCACTGCAGCGACCAAGGGGGTTTCACTCTCTGAGAAAAACAACGCACAGATTTCAGCATCGTTACTGAAAATTCCTCAGGAATTTGAGGTGTTGAAACCATTTTATTCACCAGCTCCTACAGCTGAATTATTTCCAGTACTGGTTCAAGAGGGATACATCACACTACCGCCAGTCACTTAGTCCAGATAAGCCGTCCAGTGCAGGATCTACCTCAGCCCCTCCTCAACCACAAGCCAAGAAGTGATAGAAGTAGGGCACCGAGGGAAAGAACCTACGCAGGATCCAAATCAGTTTGTACTGGCTATCACAAGTGATTTACTACTTCAACACACAAATCTTCAACTAACAAAGAGCAGGAAGGTTTTCTAGGAACATACACCTGCTCTTTGCCAGCAAGTAATTCCATTTACATTACTACCACTAATCACTGAAGTGACTAAGGCCTGTTTTCAGAAGTAGAGTCCATTAAGACATTTAAGAGACCATTGTTAGACGTTAAAATTCTCCTCATGTTGTATATCCCAAGATTTGATATAACATGCATTTTTTCCTGGGAAGCACAGCTTAGGAGCACCATACGATGAGCAACTGACTACAGCAGAAAAAGAACAAGAAACAGATGTGGTCATACTGACTTTTCCTCGCATTCACCTTCAGTAGATACCCATTATCTCTTAGAATATAATTCAGCCAATAAAAACATGACTTCAAATACTATTTCCTTAATGGAACAATATTTGATAATATTGGGATTTTTATATTTGCTTAATTAGATCCATTAAATGTGTGCCTTGGTACACAGAGCAGGAAAACAAAATCATTATCCCTTCTGAGAAACAGAGCCGGATAGGCATGCAATGCCAGTGGGAAACAACAACTGGGAAAATCCACTGGGAAAAAAGAACACATTTCATTTCCAGAAAAAAAACATTACTTGTCAACGATAGTGGAAGAGTTCCAAGAGCTGGCTGTGCCAGTATGTGTAGGCATTTATTGCAGATGACCCTCAAAACTGCCGCCAGCCTGCAGCACGCAGAGACCACAAGCTCGGACACACAGAGGGCTCAGTGCCAGGCTCCATGCTAACGAACTCACTTCTGCAGGCTTTTCTAGGTGGGAGTGAGAGGCTATTGCTGCATCACTAATGCTGCCATTTCGATGCTCTTCGAAATGCAAGCTTGAAAACTGCTCATCAGACACCTGGGGCATGTGCACACAGTGGGAGACCGGCTGCAGGCAGGGATAAATATGGAGCAGCTCTGAGACTTGCCTGGACAAAAAACATTGATCACTCAGAGCCAGTTCCCACTAACATGGGGGCTCCTGTGCATTTTTTTTGCCAGTTAACATCTTTCAGAAAAACACCTTTACTGGATTTCGGGCAAAGGCAGGCTGTCTCTGCTGCATACAGCTTTGGGAAGTGCAGCTTCTTCCTCTATGTTTAACAAGAAAAAGGCAACCCCACGAGAGCAGCAGGAACAAAAATGCTCTCAGCGTCTTGAGGTGCAATTGCATGCATGGGTCCCAGTGACTCCAAGCTACCCGTGAAAGCCACCTAGTCAATGTTTTATGACAAACAGCAGCTTCAAACAGGACTACAAAGACATCTCTGCAGCCCTGTGGTTTCTGGACCCTCCTTCCTAAGCGTGCTAACCAGCGTCTCTCCCAGTGGCTGCTGATGCATTCAGTCCCACAGTAGATGAGCTGTTAATACAGACATCTCCTGGATGTTAATCCAGCAGACTTCTCCATGTTTCTGAAGACAGTAGGGGTTTCTGATGACTTGGTAGGCTGTGTCCCACCAGTGCTATTTATTAGAGTCTCAGAGCTCTCCTGACAATTAGAATTAAGACAAAATCAGACGCAACAGCCTGCTCGCCTGCATTTGAAACACTGATCCATCTTTCAAAAAAAATACATAGCTCAAGGCCCGTTCACCCCAGCAAATTCGTAATTCAGAAATCCCAAATGACCGTAACAATACTTCTAATCAAAGTACAAAGATCTTAATTAAAATCTTCTAAGTCTTCACCTAATCCATGGCGTGGTCTTTTATTCAAGTTCCATACTGCATCCGATATAATTTCGGTTTGCGTTTTACTGAGCTACAATGCAGCGGAAGCAGGGATTAAACTGTTGCTTTACAGGAAAGAGATGCCAATCACTGAGCATGCTGTAATGCACTTTATTTATAAGCCTGCCGTTTATATTTTTCTCCAGCGTGTAATAGACCATCTTTAACGTCATTCTAACTTGTAGAGCCTTTGGACTCATTGCCAAGGAGACACTAACCAGGTCAGTGGGCATCCAGTGGACGCATAAATATTTCCAGGTTTGGGTTACTCTGACTTCTGTTAAGCTTTCTGCTTGGACAGGACTCACAACACACAGTGCCGAGTACATTACACAACTGCTACCGCAGATGAGAAAAAAATAAATGTACGTGCAGTGAAGTTTCAGGCAAAATTACATCCTTCCTGCATTTCTAATCTTATTAAGCTTGATTTCACATAGACTTGTCCAATGGATTGTTTCCACGCTCCTCTATTTTCTTCCACAAGATTCCTCCCCATCAAGCAAAAACCCAAAACCCAGTATCTTAATCATCTGAACACGATGTTCAACAACAGTGGTTGTGGGGGGGGAGGGGAAAGGGCATGCAGGAGAGTTTATATGCAGCTATTTTTGTCCTCGATTCCTGAACGCAAAAGAGATCCTAGTATTAGTTTTTAAAAGCTTCTGAAGTTACCAGAATTTTTTTCTCCAGCCTGTTTCTATCATCAGAGCGTGCGTCTGCCAGAAACAACAGTTTGGACTCATAATTCCCCAACACACTACTTCCTAAAATAATTTGCAGGAGGTGTCATTTTTCTGCGGCACAAAGGCTCATCTGATGACAAAGGAGGATGAGAGGCTGATTAAAACAGACAGCCACCAGATGAACCACAAGCCGAGCCATTCTCCCATGGTCAGACAGCACTTCCTGCAAATCTACAGCACTGAGCCCAAAAAGCGGCTCTCCCACCTCACCCCATCCTAAAAACTATCTCCAGCAGAAGGCAAACTGAGAATAATGGGGATTACTCTGTCTGGCCCTACTGAAAGGCTCTGTGCTTACAGAACAGGAATGAAAGAACAAGAGCTCAACCACCGATGGCATTAGTCATAGCTACATCTCCAAATGATGCCCGAGTACTCAGATTGTGAATAGATTACAAAAGCTTGGATTTTAAGCAGTAAGCATAAAAAAAAAGAAGTGCTGTCCCCTTCCTGAGTAATAGTTTCCAAATTACCTATATTATTTAGAATAGAAAGAGGAAGAGACGCGCAACAAAAGAGGCAACGGGAAGCACTTCTCAGAAAACACAGACAGCTGAGAAAAGAGGTGAGAAATAGAAAAGCTAAGGAAGTATTCCATTAATAGCAGACATGCTTGTGTCTGTGAGGTTAATTCACAAGGATTAAAAATATAAATAAATTGTCCATCTTGGCCCTTACTTAATTGAAATATATTTTAAAAATGTCTTTTTATACAAGCTTTTCTCCCCTCGAGTCAAATTCCTTGCCGTGGTTTAGAATACATTTTGCTACACGGGGTGGAGGCAAAGAAATGTTACTTTTCCAGTCCTTCTTAAACATGCAGCTATGCTACAGACAAGTTTGACAGGTTCAACCTTTTTCAAATGAGCGCGCATCCATACATGCCCCCCGAGATACGCTCCAGGAGAGACAAGCTGCCTTCTTTACCAGCCTACGAATCTTTGCAGGTTAAGTTATTCAGCCTAAAATGCTTTCTTCTTCGTTCCTCCCAAAGGAGCCAGATTCAGAAATAAGAACTTTCAACAAATGGAAGCCATTTAATGCGGCATTGCTAAAGAAAGAGAGGAAAGGGAAAAAGAAATCCAGATAGGACAGAGCAAATACCAGATGGCAAATACAAAGAAATTCAAGGGAAAGAAGAAAAGGAGAGAGACAGTCAAAGTGACAGCCCCAGAATTGGTAGCGTGACCTGGCCTTCTCTGAAGGGAGCATGTGATTGTGATTTTTTTCTCCTCCTTCCTCTTACAATACAATAAATGAGAACGATGTTTATCAGGTTTCTACAATCACTCTGGGAAAATTACCTACTCTTGTGGACTCCTGCTTCATATTTGATCTCATTTCACTTAGGAGAGTTAAAAACAGAAGTCAGATCAGCTCATATTTTGAGGGGACGCAGAAGAAAAATTGTAGCCTTACCACGAATGCAGAACAGGGGAGACAATAGCAAAGCTTACTGCAGTACTCTGCAGGCAGTTCTTGTAAGTAAATCAGGCTATGTACTAACTTGCTTTATTATGAACCAAGCATAGAAACCAGAATTCACCTTGATTTTTGTTGATATTATCTTGATTGTTTGCACCTTAAAATGTCATTAACTCTGCTAATTTCCACAGTTATATTTGGATATTAGCTTCCTGTATAGTAAGGCATAGGTAATCCAGCAGCAAACAACATGAAATATTTGAATCACACCCTTCAATCATATCGTATCTTGCCATATATTGTGATTTGGAGCCAAATTCTGACTCAAGGCTCTGCTTTCCCTCTTTTCACAGCACTATTGTATGTTATCTGCTGTATTACATTCTGAGCAATAGGTGGAGTTGCATTTTCCTACCTGGGAAAACAGTTCCTGTACACGTAAACCAGGCTCACACTGCCCCTACCAGGATCTGGGAGCAAACAGCTGGAAACCACTGCAGCCCAACTCTTAACTCTGCAGACACATTTAAATAGCAGCAGAGAGATCAGCATGTAAAGGAGACAAGTTTACAGACTACACAGCTTGAAGCGATACAGAAGCAAGAGTGTTTTACCATCTGGTCATTCGTCACTATTTTGACAACTCATGTTACATGCTGACAGTTTGACAGCGAGAGGTAAGCTTCCAGCCTCAGGGTACCAGACAGCAGGTCTTCCTCTCAGCATGTCTCAGGGTCCTGAAGGAACTGGCTGATGCGGTTGCCAAGCTGCTCTCCATCGTATTTGAAAAGTCACAGCCGTCAGGTGAAGTGTCTGGTGACTGGAAAAAGGGAAACATCACCCCCATTTTTAAGGAAGGGAGAAAAGAAGACCTAGGGAACTACTGAGAGCCTCACGTCTGTGCCTGGGAAAATCATGGAGCAGATCCTTCTGGAAGCTATGTTAAGGCACATACAGGCTGAGGAGGTGATTTGAGACAGCCAGCACAGCTACACCAAGAGCAGATCGTTGCCTCACCAATCCGGAAAACTTCTACGATGGAGTGCCAAAGGCCAACTGATACCATCTACCTGGACACAGGCAAGGCCTTTGACATGGTTGTGCACCACACGCTTATTTCTAAATTGGATAGATATGGATAGGAAGGCTGGACTATTCGGTGGATAAAGAACTGATTGGATGGTCATAGACAGAGGGTTGTGGTCAGTGGCTCCATGTCCAGGTGGAGGTCAGTCACAAGTGGGGTCCCCCAGGGGTCCATCTTGGGACTGGTGCCCTTAACATCTTTATCAGTGACACAGACAGTGGGATCAAGCGCACTCTCAGCAATCTTGCTGATGACACCAAACTGAGTAGTGCACTTAGAATCACAGAACCATTAAGGCTGGAAAAAACCACTAAGATCATCACATCCAACCACCAACCCATCATCACCATGACCACTAAACCGTGTCCCCAAGTGCCATATGTCCACATTCCTTGAGCATTCCGTCTTCCTGCAAATGTATTCTTTTCCACAAGAAAGAACAGAATAGATTTCATTAGTCATTAATTCCTTGGATTCAGAATAAGACCCTACATGCCCTTCCTAGCTGGAACGCATACTATCATTTATCACAAGCAGCAGTTTCCAACCACAGTGATGTTTCTTAGAAGCTATTTGGGGGAAATAGGAGGCCTTTAAAAGCAGCACTGTGTTTTCCAGAGAGAAATCACAGCAAGTTACAGAATCGGGGGGACTTGGACAGGCTTGAAAAGTGGGTTCACAGGAACCAAAAGTGGTTCAAGAAGGCCAAGTACAGCATTTTGCACTCGGGTTGAGGGCAATCCCAGGTAAGTGTACACTGGGAGAAGAACTCAAGAGCAGTCCACTGGAGAAGGACTCGGGGGTCCTGGTGGATGAAAAGCTGGACATTAGCCAGCAGTGTGCCTGCTGCCCAGAATACAGATTGTATCAACAGAGCGGTGGCAGCAGGGTCAGGGAGGAGACTGTCCCCCTCCGCTCTGTCCTCACGATGCCCCATCTGCAGTACTGCATCCAGGCCTGGAGCCCCCAGCACAAGAAGGATGTGGAGTTGTAGGAATGGGTCCGGAGGAGGGCCACAAAGATGCTCAGAGGGCTGGAGAACCTCTCCTATGAAGAAAGGCTGAAGGAGTTGGGCTTGTTCAGACTGGAGAAGAGAAGGCTCCCGGCAGATCTTTTCAGTACTTGAAGAGAACTTACAATCAGGAGGGAGACTGACTTTTCACATGGTCTGATACTGATAGAGCAGAGGGGAAATGGTTTTAAACTAAAAGAGGCGAGTTTTAGGTTAGATACTGGGGAAATTTTTTCCATCACAGGGTGGTGAGGCCCTGGCACTGCTGCCCAGAGAGCTGTGGGTGGCCCAACCCTAAAGATACTCAAGGCCAGGTTGGATGGGCCCTAGGCAGCTTGAGCTGATGGGGGGTAACCAGCCCATGGCTGGGGTTAGGGCTGGGTGAGCTTTAAGGTCCGTTTCAACCCAAGCCATTCCACATATGATTCTGTGTACAAAGCGGGTTTTCTTCCTGTCAGCTCAGTGTAACATAAAACATGTTCCCTAAACCACAAGCAGTCATCCTAGTTGCTAAAAGCAGAGGTTTTATGAGGGCAAGACAGCAACAAGCCAAACTCTGCACTGTGGGAACTGTTCTGCATGGGTCCTGCTCCCACCATGGTGCTGGAAACCATCACCAGTGCCTGGAAGCAAAGCCCAGGCTGGGATGGCTCAGCAGGAACCACTCCTCACTTTCCCATAAAGACTTAAATACTATGTGCTATACACAAAATGCTCTTAGAACTAAATCTAATAAATATTTTCAGAGAAAAAATAAAGCTAAAGACTTACTGAAATAGGCAAAATATCAAAGCATTCTCCAATCAAATCACATTAAATATTTATGACTACTTTCATTAGCCCAGAGGGAATTCTCCATTTCAACAAATCTAGATCAAGTCACTTACTGGTCAAGCAATCAGGTTTTCCAGTCAATCTGCAGGAACAGCTCTCCACTGCCATGCCTCCATGGACCACCTGCGCTGCACCTGAGAGCAGGCCGTGCACGGCAGTGGTTTCCAGAGCTTGCAGATAAGCCCCTCAGTCAGAACTGTTGGTGCTCTGCAACACTTAGCTCTGGGTTTCGCTACTATAGGCCCCAACAGTGAGACTCTTTAACACTCAAACTGTGCTATCTTGGAACATTTATGTCACCAGAAAGCATGAATTCACTTCTCCCATAGCTTTCAGACAAGAAGGGTTGCTTGTATTAACAAGCTCCTTATCGTTTGTCCATTTGAGCAAGAAAATTTCTCCAGCACTTACGTTTCATTACAAGGCTGTTTAGAGATTTTCATGACATGTCATAAAAAGAATCCAGTAAACAACGGCACTTCTGCTAAGCAGTGAGCAATCAGCATTCTTCCAGCCTTGCTCTCAGCAAGCCACAGCCAGATCCGTTGCTTTGTCTTCGCCATGCACAGAAACCAAACAGAGGCACACACGGCACACGTGTGGCCACATGTCACACAAGAGGAGACATGTCCAGAAACCATGCAGACATCCCTTCTGGCTCCTTATAGCTCTCAAGGTGTGAATTTTCTCCTCAGAGGCCCAGGCTCTGCTGCCCAGAGAGCTGTGGGTGACCTGTTCCTGGAGGTGCCCAAGGCCAGGTTGGATAGGTCCCAGGCAGCCTGAGCTGGTGGAGGGCAGCCAGTCCACGGCAGGGGTTGGGGCTGGGTTGGCTTTAGGGTTCCTTCCAACCCAACCCATCTTATGATCCTACAAAAACCAAATCTGTCATTCAGGTGCATTAGTAGGGCACTAATTTCTGACCCCTCTGTTTTCTCATTTCTATCTCTGCGCATACATGGACACGTGCACACCATACATGTCATCATCTATGAGATTTACACCACGCTGCCTAGATTTGTGGTTTCTTCTTCTGTAGAAAACAGAAGTTATACATGTTTTGTTTGCTTCAAAAAAAAACTAAAATCAGGTTTTATGAAGAAATACAGAAGAAATCAAAACTACTTCAAATATATAAATATTTGTACAGTGTTTGAGGATGTACTGTTTATATAAATACTCCTGAGTTTTACATCAATTACACTTGAACCAGAAATGGCAAAAAGAGCATGACTGAATCACACATTAGACACGACACTCTGAAGAGAGACAGCAGAGTCACACGTAAACTTCAGACTCAGAGTAAACACATCTGTTGCCTTCCTGCCTTTCACTAAAATTCTACTTCAGCACCTGCATGTATCTTAAGAGCATGTTTCATAATCCTAACATCACAGTTTATGGAAAACACAAAGCATGAAGAGAAAAACTACCCACCAAGCTGAGGTAAGAATCTTTTGGCAGAGATACAAATACATCTCAACAAGAATGAGTTTAACCTCATTTGGAAAAAATTAGGAATGTCACTCCAACTATACCTGTATTGCAATTTTTACTGTTAGAACTGAGATGAAGAACCAAGCTTTCCAAAATATGTTAACATCCCAAATGAGAGAATTACAAAAATATCCTTTACAATTGAGGTCTTCCAGTTTCCAGTCTGATATGACTTTAAAAAGTATTAATATGTAGAGTAAAAGTTACTGTGTAAAAGTATTTATGATTATCTATAATGATTAAAAAACAAAATGAGTAAAATATTCAAGGCTTCTCCTTTAAGGAAGTCACTCACTTCACCTTGTCCTGAAGATGAAGCTCCTCTAGGGATGAATTTGAGGTCTTTTCAGTAAGCTGTAACCAAACCTTCCACCAAAGGAGAAGCTCACAGACAGCACAGAGAGATGAGTTCTGATTATGCTGAAATTCATTAGTCCAGCCTGGTTGCTTTCTATTGGCCTTAGCAAGAGTCTAGTCTGACTG
This sequence comes from Numida meleagris, assembly GCF_002078875.1. Classification (NCBI taxonomy): domain Eukaryota; kingdom Metazoa; phylum Chordata; class Aves; order Galliformes; family Numididae; genus Numida; species Numida meleagris. The sequence goes on from NC_034411.1 coordinate 8,518,891, forward strand.
AAGACTAAAGAGTTGGATCTTGCTTTTGAAGTTCATTACTACAAATTGAACACTTCTACTTTTCTTAGTGTTTGTCAAACACATCCTTTCTGGACTATATCTGAAAAGGGAAAGACTCCCTTAGGATTCACATGCGGTTTTATGCCTTTATTTCAATAACACTTATGCTCCATTTCCCATTCCCAAAAGAATGGTGGAAATGCTGAAGAGGATAATGAAGTCACTGCCATTTCTTCAGTTCCAGTTGTTTCCTGGACTAGTATTAGTTGCCTGTCTGCTATAATTCAACCTGTGAAAAGGGAGGGAAAAACATGAGTCGCCCCTTTTTTCCTTCTATTTGATACACGACTAAGAACTAAAAGAAAAACAATAAAATATCCGCACTTTAATGGAAGAAAAACAATTTTGAGCAATACAGAGCCTAGAACACCTATTACATCAACAACGCAAGTTTGCCTACTTCTTTTCATTTACCACTCGGCCATAGATAAGACCTTGATAAACTCAAAAAGTGGGCCCATGTGAACCTAATGAGGTCAACAAAACAAAGTGCAAGGTTTTAGGGGTGGGTCAGGGTAATCAACAGGGGTTGGAACTTGATGATCCTTGAGGTCTCTTCCAACCCAAGCCATGTGATTCTATGAAGATGATATACAATGCAATAGGTCAGGTAAATCATTAAATATGAAGTACATGGTTTCCAGTGAAATGGCACATGTATGTTGTATCAGTACTTTACAGTCTCAAATGAAATGAGTGTAGGATTGGTCTCATTAGGAAGTGATCTTTCACCTCTGTCTCAAACCTTGAGTTATAGAAAATACTACTGCTTAAATGAACAACGCTGTACCAGAGTCCTTATGTTTCTGCCTGCTCTCAGCAATTGCAGTCATCAGAGCCCTGCAGCAGGAGCGCTAGAAAGGTTATTATTCCCAGGTGGAGAAGAGAATCGTTGCTCACCCCACTTTGTCTGAATGACAGCCCAATTTGTAGAAGTCTGCAGTCAGAATTTCATCACCTCTACATTCTGTAACATCCAGCAAAAGCGCTGCCTTCTAAATGTCTCTTCAGCAATTAAAATAGTAATGGAAACAGAACGTGAAAGGTTTAAACTTAATAAACCATTGAGTTTTACAATCAGAGAAACTGAAAATGATGAATACTAAACAAAAAATCCAGAATGATGAGAGCAGACTGCTCTTATTAACTGGCACGTGCAAGTAGAGAATTGCTGCTCCAGGCAGTGAAGCACCATACTGCCACTTTAAGTGTTCTCCAGCCTGCAGCCAGCCCTGCTCTCCTTCTTTCAAAGAACTTCTCTCCACTTCAGTGTTCTTCCTGCAACTGGCAGCTGCACCAGCCCTTATCTGAACTGACTACATATGCACATACTGGAAGCAAAAATAACTAACATGGGAGCAGCCCTAAAAAGAGCGAACATTCTTGTCGCTGCAGTATAGCAGATGGCGTTTCAAGTCAACATTCAGCTTTCTACTCTCCTATGATTATGTTGAAATAAAAAAAAAGAGAGATAATATCAGGCATACCTAAGAACATAAAATGAAGGTGTGGTGGCCAAGCTGCATCCAGATTAGCAAGCTATGTAATAGGGGTGCTTTACTGAATTAAAAAACTAAACAAAACAAAACAGACTAGAATTGTTATTCAGTTGTCCCAGGCGAGCAACAGTCTAGTTCATCATTTTCTCATGCATGTCCAGTCACAACACAGTAGATACACCTTCCCTTCCTCACAAAATTCTGTGCAAAGTTATTGTTAGCACATTTTTGCCTAGCCCAATAACAAATGAAGCTGTTCAAAATAAGCACAGCCATGAGAATGAAACGTTTGAAACTACATTCAATGCTAATTTGGGTAGAAAACAAGAGAAGGAAGAGGGCTAGTGAATGATATGTCATGTCCACAGAGTATGGATGCATTCTGTATGTCACATATCAAACACTGGGCTGTCACATGCTCCTCATGTACAGTCTGATTCATATTTTAGCAGTGATATACTGGTGTAGTTGTTACAGATGGTAACACGCTCAGTATTTATGAAAATATATATTAATAATCGAATATAATAACATATTTAGGCTTCTCATGCTGACTCTGTGTTGTCATTTAGCCAACGAACAGCTCGTTCTGAAGCACAGCAGTGAGCCAGGACACCTCCAGCACAACAGCGAGAGTAATCCCAGCAGCCTGCTGCCACCAAAAGGAAAAGAGAGGAATTACTGTAGAAGTAAAGGAATAGCTTCTGTTACCACAGGAACTAACTCAGCAAATCCAACTTCCATAAGGAAGAGACAAATTCGGTATTTTCATCAGGGTGAGGTCTATGAAAGCCAAAAAAGCTGGGGGTGAGAATCTCCAGGAGCTGATCTTCCCCAGTTTCTCAACACTTTGAAGTCCGATGGGATAGGAGGCTGAGAAATACATGAGCAGAGGGTAAAAAACAACTGAGATGCTACAATTCTCCAAGGCCAGCCGTCCTGGAGCTTCCTTTACCTTCTAGGAAATTCCACACAAGAAATCAGATTTCTTAAAAAAGTTCACGTAACTAGACACAAAAGTAGTACGGTAACATGAGTGTTCTATGAAATAAACTGGGCACCTTAGAAAGAGCTCAGATTATTCATGGACATTTTGCAGAAAACCACACCGTTCTGTGAAGAAATTGATCATAAAGACAGCTTTTATAAATAAAGAAACCAGGACTATACAAAGATTTGGGGGGAGAGGGGGCATTTAAATACTCGTTGCTGCAGTAAATTCAATGCACTTCTGTGATCCTTATTCACCTCCTTGTTTTTCACATGCTTCAGAAGTTACCGTGCTTTGCACACACAGAATGCGGAAGGGGCACATGGAAGTCCTTTACCTCCACCAAGCCTTGATACAAGTATGTCACTGATTTATGCACAGACTGATTTACAGTACTGATTTCTGATTACTACTTAGAGGACACTGAGAATGACAGAATTAAAAAGTCACAAGGGCAATGAAAGCTCCTGCTTCTAACAACAAACTGACAGCACACACATTTATCAGGGAAAGAAGAGACAGGAATGCAGGAGCGTTCATCACATCTAATGTCAGCACTCACATCCCTACCAGGTCAACAAAAGTCGATATAAGACACAGAGTCTTTTCCATATTGACTGTATAAAGGACCTCAGCTCTTAAGCAAGGTACGTGGAAACAAACAGTAGGGCCACCTCTCAGAATAACCTGCTAGAAGTAAGGGCACTAAAATCCGCGGATACTCAACCTGAACTTATGTCAGAAGAAAGTACTGCTTATTGCTTAGCTCAACTGTAAAGCACACTAATCTGCACAATGTCTAACCATTGCCTATTGCTTACATACTGTCTCTAGCTACCTCCCCTCCACGCGGCACTGTCCTCCCCTCTTGCTGCTCTCTAAGCACTGGATGCGGGCGCTAAGGATGCCCAGCCGGAGCTGCGCTCCCCCTCACGGCCCCGCCCGCCCGCCGCTACCTGCAGCAGGCCGCCCATCTTGGCGCGCAGGGCGCGGAACTCCTCCGGCGCCGCCTCGGGGTAGAGCTGCCCGCGCAGCAGCTCCTCGGTGATGTCGGCCTTGCCGTAGTAGGCAGCCTGCGCGATGCCGCCCAGCAGCGCGCTCAGCGCCTTGCCGCCTTCGGCCGCCGGCGGCTGCTGCTCGGCCGCCGCCATGTTGGAGGGGCGGCCCCGCGCCTCAATCCCCGCCTCGGGAAGAGCCGCCGCCGCGCCGCCTCCCTGGGCTCGGCCCGGCTGGGCCAGGCCCTGTGTGTGCGCATGGGGGGAGGAGGAAACTAACGCAAAAAATAAAGCGTCTTGTCTGTGCGCCGTTCCGTGCAAGTTCAAATAGAAAAAAATAGAAAATATTTATATATGTATATATATATGTATATATATTTGTGATGTTTGCCATTGAGGAGGCATGAAGGCAAGAAGTGCTGACAGGGAACCAGGTTCCCTTTGCACACTGCAGCACTATGTGCACAAGTTCAGTCTCGCTCAGACAAACATTCCCCAAGAAAAGAAACACTACTAAGAGTAGTTATGTCTACTGCTTCAGGTCACCTCACCAGGCAAAAACAGAACCAAGGAAAAAAATGGCACTGGTTTTGTTTAGCTGATTTTATTGTTACATATTGATAACACACTGACACAGCTGATATCAGAGTAAACCCTTACAGGACAACTAAGTGCCACAATGCAAGTTATGGAACAGAAGATCAGTGTGAAGTGTGGAGCACCACAACATCTGGTTTAAGAAAAAAGTCAGATGTCATGAAACCGTGTGTTATTAGACTTCACTTAAAGAATTTTGAGAGGCCTACAGATCACAAGCTTCCCAAAGCACAATAAAAGCCATGTGCAGCTCCTTGGTTGACCCATCAGGACTAACCCCGTAAGGGACTTTTTGCAAATTCAGTGTTTCAACGTTCTACGTATTTTATATTCTTTATTGTAAGAGAGCACAGTAAGCTGATCTATTCTACACACACATATATTGCTTCACTCTTTTGGGGGCAAATTACAGTCACATTTTCCTATAGCTTTTAACAGCTATTTCAACCAGTATATATACACGTATACAAAATGCCAAATTAGGGCTTAAAGCAATTTCAGCAAAGTTTCCCAGTTCAGCTATTTGTGCTCTTTATTTCAAAATCCAAAGTGCCAAATACGAGTAGCAAGAGTTTCCTCTATTGCATCTAACAAAAAAAAAAGGGGGGGGTTGAAAGAATGATCCCACTTTTCCACAGGAATTTATAGAAATCATTTAAAGACACAACTGAATTCATTTGAAAGGGCAGAGGACAGGAGCACATTTACAGTAGCTGCACAGCTCACATGGCCAAGGTTTCCAAATTAATTTTTAAACTGTCATTAGCAAGAACTGAATGTACAGCTGTTGCCAATTTAACATAACTCAGAAACAGACAACTACTGCAGTGATACCAAATCTGTTAATGCATAATCATATTTGAAAAATATACAAAAGCTGAAGTTATTACAGGAAATTAAAACCCAGTTTTAAAAAGTGCACAGTAAAAACTGAAGGTAATTACAAATTATCCACAGAGTGTACGTGTCCTGGTTTAAAGACAACACCAAGTTCTATCCGCTGAAAGTGCTAAATATTTTAAAGCCATGTACAGCACCAAAACAGTTCGTATGAGACCCAACACCACCCCTGCTTCCCGTAACCAACAGGCACCGGACAGTATCCGCACTTCCTTCAGTAGCAGCCTCCACAGACAGCTGGTGAGCTGGGAACTATCGAGTTTTGTTCTTTTTAGAGTTTCCCTGCAACAAGAAGAAACTAGTGAACACAATATAAAATTAACCTAAGAACATCTATACAGGAAATGTACAACCCATGGTCTGATAATTTGTGCCTACAGCAAGCAAAGAAGCATTGTGAAGCTGAAGATAAACAGCACTGATTGCAATTGCTTGTTCTGAAAATTCCTCTGTGCTTACAGGCGTAACGCAGGAAAGTACCAGAGCTCTCGAACAAGCACAGGAGAACCTTAATTTAATTGAAATCTATGGAGAAAGACATTGGAGTTACATCCCACATCACTCAACAGTAGTAGCACCATTCACATTGCAAAGCAGACCGAAGGCAGGTCCAATCCTCATTTGACTGTGAATGGTATTTCAAATATAAACCTCAGAGAGTCAATGTAAGGCAATTATCCTCCACCCTAACATTCTGTTCCAAAACAAAGTTAACTTTAGCTTGGGCTGAACAGAATATTTGTAGTTGAGAAAAGGATTTGTTTTAAAACAACTTTCTTACATCTGACTTCCAACAACTCTACAATGCAAACATGCAGCTTAAAAATTTCTGTGCAGTAGTTACTTGCTGGCAATTCTCTTTTTTCCTCTTTACCTAGGATAACGTTTGTTTTTAAATCTAACCAACAAGTCTGTTCAAATGACAATGGCTTTAAACTGTATAACTTTCAATTGACTTGTTTTCTATGTTTGGTAACATCTGAAATACAAAAAAAACAAGTGTCTACTGTTGGGAGATTATGAGTTACTTCCTTAAAGACAGCGTATCCTTTCAAGTTTTGAAATTATGACAAGTGAAAATTGAAGTTTAGCCATCTGAGGAAGAACTTGGAGGAATAGTCTACAACTGAAATGAATAAATAGATAAAATCACTGTAATGGGGTTTCTAATCTAAACATGGATTTCTCCTCCCCCTCAGTGAAATCTGCTTCCAAGCATTCTACAATTAAGGAGAATTATTCATTTCATAATAAAATGAATGAAAGATAAAGACCTTCACAACATATATTTCTTCCCAGAACCTTCAGGATAGGATGTACCATGGTGTAAGCACTCACTGCTATAAAAAGCAGACTTCTGCCTCTTTCATCATTAAGGCCAAGTGGAAAACCTTGCCACTGGGTAAATGGATGGCTCCTTGCTTGGAAAAAGCTCAAGTGTGGTTTTTAAGAAAGTTCACAGAATGAAATACATGGCAAGTTTTTCATTCCTACATGAAAGAAACAGACGATCTAGGGTATGGAAATAAAACAGAGGAGGAAGAACAATTGCCAAGAACCGAGCAGCTGCAACTGGGATAAGAGCACGAGACAATGTGCATGACCAGATTTGGAGTCTTCTTTCCAGCTGGCCCAGAACAGGAACCATAGCTTGTGGATTGATTTGTGAAAAGGTATTACTGCAGTCATGGCAAAGGTAACCCACAGAGCTCCCAACTACGGCCAATGTCTAGTGTCAACACTTGGCAACTTACCTTACTAGTCATCTTTAGTGTGTCTATTTCTTCCCTTTGTTTAGTTAGGGTCTCATTCATACTGCAGAGATGGTCACTCATCATACTTAACTGATCCTCATAACTTCTCTTTGTCGTCATCAATTCATCCTATGGGGAAAAACAACAAAAGAAGTCCGCGGCTTGAAGCCTTTGTACAATGTAAGAAAATGGCTGCTTTGCCAGTTGGTACCATCTCTGCTACGAGGTAAATGTAACTAAGCCAAACCATTGAAAAATTTCATCTGAAGACTCATGTATTGTCTGTCACCCTTAATTTAGTTTGTTTTTTCACTACCTGTATATTTAAGTAATCCTCCCCTCACAGAGGGAAACGAGGCTAAAACAATCCTGTGCTTACACATACAGAAAAGACATTTATACAGAAGAGCCTTGACAATGGGCTAAAACACAGGCTTTGCTACTACAACCATTGCCTTGCAAGGATCTTCGACTTCAAGTGTAATGTTTCCATCTGTTCTCTACATACCTCTGTTTTTCACATCATATTACTAAGGACCTAAAAAGCACGACTGGTCTTGGTGGTCTTCACCTTGCCCTTACACACAATTACCTTAACAAGTACATCTATTATGTCAGTTAACATTTTACTTGCCTGTAATCTACTGATGTTTTGACTAGCTTGTTTCAACTCTTCTGTGAGTGATTCCTTGGACTTCTCTGCTAAAGACAGTCTTTTGGCAAGTGCTCGACACTGGCAGTTAGAGCAGGACAGGGAGGACAGAAGGGAAGAAAGTTAGTTCCAGAGCACTGTCTTGTGCTGTCTTTAACTGAATGCTTTGAATGTTTCCATCATTCTGTAATCCTCAGATAACAAGAAACTTACTCAGAATCTGCACTGTTTTGAATACAAAGATAATGAAATAATTAACATTAAACTTGTTTTATCTTACAGAATTTCCATATTATTATTAGTCTAAGTCTTCTGTTTTCATCACGTTACTGCTAGGAAATATTTCACAGAAAGCAACACAAACAGCTACTTCGTACACTGCTCAAGTATCACAGAAAGATGGCTTACTATGTCACCTAATGTACTAGAGGAACACATTTTCCCTGAAATATGTACCACAGATTTAACACTTGCACATGGAAAATTCAAAAGGGAATGTACTGTTTTTAGTACGAACATTACTGTATGCTCACCTCAGCATGAAAGTGTACTGATTTGCTGTCAGCAAGCTGTAGATGGGATGTAAGTTCTGCTATTCTTGCCATATAGTGTTTTTTAATCAAGTCTTCACGAGACTCAACATCTGGAATCTGATAAAAAAAATAACCAGACATTTTTGTGTAATAGACTGAATACTCACACCACAGCATTGTCCTCTATACTGAATTCCATTCCCTACTGAGGCCTGTCTGGCATATCCAAAAGCATTTACTTCCCCAAATCACAACAAATTACAGGAGGTCAGATCAACTGACATCACCTCCTAGTGTTGTACTTCCTTTAAGGGCCCAGGATGCAAGAGGTTTGCTTAATTTGACAAATCAAGTCTGACGATGAAAACCCACTGCAGAAGTAAGCTCATTCTACCAGCTTAAAAAATCCCAACACTTACTGGCTTTTCCCATCAAGGAACAATCCTTCTGCATGACTATGTTTCAGAAGCTACCAAGCTGTGAGAACTGTGTCTAATGTCACATGTTCCACACAACCATTTAAGATACGAGGGATTTTTTTGTTTTGTTGGTGGTCCTTCTTTTTGTTTGTTTTTAAACTCACCAGATTACTGTAAATTACAGAGTTACCAACCAGAGACAGCTGTCACACCACTTCTCATTACCTCCAAGATCAGCGCTATGCAGTAGCTTTTAAAAAATTTATACCAGCTATTCTTTGGCTCCTGCACCCACTTTAATCATTCCCTCTAGAAAGCAAAAACGGAGCAAACCAAAACATACTTCAGTTCCCTGCTTAAGCAGAAAATCAAAGCACTGATTCCTGCTGCGGCAATTGTTATGCTGTAGCCGTGCTAAACTCAGAGTTAACATTTTGTCTGAGCTGCTCCTAGGTTTCTTTCAGAACAACTTCTGGTTTGGGATAGCCTGTACTTATGTGTTAAATACAGGGCACTAGAGCCAGTGACTTCCCCTTCTCCCACCAACTTGAGCCTCTTTTCTCAAGGACTAAGAATTGAGACTTGGAATCCACTTCTGGTTCCTAAATACAGAGAGCAAGACTCTCCTTCAGCTACAGAGCACAGATCTGGACCAGCTCACACTGCTCCAAGCTGCTTAAATGAGTAAAAGCTACAATTCACGACATAGAATTAATAAAAAACAAAACCAAACAAACAAAAATATGATTTTGGAAACTTGAAAATATGGTACACAAACTACCTGAGTGACTTCTGTCATTGTACTATGTTATTTTTAATTGTTAATTACACCTTTGGAATAACATTAAGTTTTAAATATTTACTAGATATATTTTGATAACATTTAAAATAGATTACCTTCTCATTATCAGTAGTTATAGTCAACATCCCGATCTAAAACAAGGAAGACAATATGAATGAAGTGAGAACGGCAAAAACAGACACCAGTCGTAAAAGGACTTCAATGAAAAACAAAATCTTGCAACAGTTAAAACTAAGTTTAAGTATTTCTACCTACAATATAGGCAAGGGTAGTACACATGAATGCCTTGAATAGAATTTAAGGCGACAACAACTCTCCAAAAATTAGATATTCCCTATACATCTTAGGATGCATACAGGGCAATAGCAATGAAATCAAACAAGATACAGTTAGCTTATCTGATTACACAACTTCTTGATTATATGCACATGTAAATTAGTGCTTCAGTGTACTGACATGTCTCTTAATTACCTAGTTTCAAGAGCAAGGAAATTCATCTTTGATTTCTTCAGTATCTTCTGAATTCTTTTCTCTGCAGTTTGATTAATAAATTACACTGACAGCTCAGTTTCACATACTCACAAAACTCTAATTGAGATGTACACGAACAACTAGTTTCATGTAAGAATGTCTTCATAAAGAGTCAGACATTTTTTCTTGACCTGAACAGGACTACAGGTTTATGTCTATGGGCAATATTTATATCATTTGCTGACCTACTAGTTACAGGAAGCATTGATTAGAAAAAGATATTCTCCTCAAACGCCTAAATCAAACTTAAAATGAAAGTTCATTTCAAAACCAATTTCAAAACTGGTTGGACGTGATGACCTTAAAGGTCAAATCTTTTCCAACCTAAATGATTCTATGAAAACATCCCATTAGTTTTTTTGTGGGTTTTTTTTTTTCTTTCTTTTGGTGTGTGTGGTAGGTTTTTTGTTTGTTTTTTAATCCTGAAGCAGGAAAGTGGGGAGGAAAAAAATTATATTGAATGTTGAGCTGAACAGATTATCTCATGTCTTACAGATGACATCCATGTGAATACAACTGTGAAAGCGGTAGTTCAGAGGAAAGGGCAACCCCTTTTGAACACTTGTAATACACACAGAAAAGCTAGTTACCCACATACAAAGACAAGACAGAATACATGCTATCCAAAAAACATTGTTGAACCCAAGTTGTAAGAGCCCACAAAAGTTATGTAAAATTAATGATCCAGTGAACTCTGGAAACTTGAATGGCTTCAAGTTAAAATTAAGTTATATTACATGGACCTGTAGTTCCTTAATCCGTTTAAAAATACTGATCATGTACTTTTGTTTGCTTTTACATACCTACAAGTGAAAAAAATACTGGAAACTCAGAGCCAACCTAAGATACACACTACTTGCAAGGCTTACTAGCTACTGACGAAAATCAAGAGGTTAAGCACCTATCGTTCCCCCCTCAGTCATACAAGTACAGAACTACAAGAATATTTCTATTAATATCAAGATATTGAACAAAGCCTCAAAAGTCAAGTTCCAAACTCTGAGGAAAGTATCAGCAAGCAGCTTTGCAAATAAGGAGCTTCTGCACGACTGCATTTCAACATCATCAAAAAGCTTTCAATATTAATGTTCCATTGATCAAATAGCACTACTATCAACTACCATGGTTTTCTCTATTGGAGTAAGAAGTCACTTACCAGACTAGTACTTTTGATAGGCTCCCTCTGACTCTTTGCTGTCGTTTCCTCCTTTTGTTCAGCTACATTTGATAAAACAGAACGCTCTTGTATAGTTTCTGCTGAATGTCCACTAAGAGAGTTCTTCAGCTTTTGGTTTTCCTTCTCCAGTTTTATTTTAGCTAGCTGGGCCTCCAACATCCAGTGCTCTTTTTCTTGTTCAAGTTTTGCAATTTTCTCCAAACTCTGCTGGACCTTTAGGATGGAAGTTCACAGTGCATGTTACTGAACACAGAAAGAATACCCTCCAGGAGCTGTCTGAAGACAGTATTACTTTAAACCATTACCCAAGTGAGCTAGTAAGTAACAGCAGTAGGCTGCCATCTGTAGGCTTAACTGTGGTCATGTATCACAAGCTACTCAACTACTCATTAGTAGTGAATTAGTCTGAAACAAAGGTTACCACTTGCTGCTCAAAGAGCCAAGGCCAAATCAGATGAAAATCAGAGCAGGCAGAAGTTAGAAGAAAGTCATGAAAGCTTGAAAGATGTGTGCCTGTCACCAGCATTGTCTTGCCATCTGCTAACAAGTCAAACACAATCCTTCCCTTCCCAGACATCCTACTCACACATACAGAAACCCCAGCTTTTCTTACCTGGACAAGTTACAGAGCATTATATAACCTATCCCTCCACACATTTCTATCTGAAGTCATATAATCTCAATTAATATGCTCTGAATGGGCAATTACAAAAAAAAAGCACTGAAGTCTTTCTTCTGTAGAAGTTCAAGGATGTATGCACAGCATTCAAGCTAAATTTCAGTCAGTACATTAGTCAGTCTCACTCAGAGATGGACAGACTGCACAGGCCTTTTAAATACCACTTATTCTCCCTCTGCCTCACCTTCCAGAAAAGACAAAACCACATACTTCAAGAATGATAGAAATAAGACCTATTTCATACACTCTAAAAAAGTTGTTGCTATGTAGTCCCAGAAAACCCACTAAAAACAGGACACAACATTAGAAATGAATACATAGTTTGCACTCTTTTACTCTCAGAATTATAATTAAGATATCTAGAGTCTTATTTTAAGACTCAGAATTTCTATTTATGTACAAAACCACACATGGGTAGACTATTCAATACTACTTTGCCTTTATAAATACACTACTAAATATGTTAGAACAACATATAACAGAATACCTGTTGTGCAAGACCTTCTCTACTTTCTGTGGAACTCAGAAGAACTCTGCGATTGGCCAAGGCCTCTTCATAAGGCACTGAATCTGCACAAGGCTGCAGAAGAATAGAAAAAACCTCAAAATGGGTTTCACAGTAAATCAGAATAAGTGTTTCACATTTATTTTCTTATTGCCCTCCTTACTTTACTGGAGGGGAGAAAGACGTTTTCCAATTGTTCACCAACCAGTAGAAAAAAAACAACAGTTCCAACTCAAAAAACCCACCTACTCTCTACAAAAATACACAATTAAAAGGTGCTAAGAAAACTACGTGCTACTTAGTGATCAAAAGCATCTTTAGGTCCACTTGACAGACATCAGAACATCAAAGGGGAGCAATGATAAGCACACATACATCATCACTTAGTTTTTAATTTTAGTAGGAACTGCATGGACATTTGGTAACATTCAACCTTTCGGTTCAGCACGTTTTCTCTATTTCCTAGCTTTTGGTTTCTTCTTTATTTGATCTCAACTGTCTTCCAGTGAATGCAAATATAAGAATGATGTCACCCACTCCACATTCTTGGTGAATATGGGAGGGAGGTTAAATAAGTAAATCAGGTCAGCTCAGGACCCTCCTCAGTCCAGAAGTTTCTCATGGAAATGGTTAACAGCAGAACCAACATATACCACCAGTTTTGAGAGCAACTATGCTCTCAGATTTCTTCAATAGCATTATTGCTCTATGGGCCCCATTTCCTAAGCCAAACACTCTCACTGAGAAAAATCCTTTCCAAATACTGGAAGTCATTGATTTGTGTTCTCTTTGACATAACCGAAGAGCAAGTTAATTATGGACAGAGAAAGCTCTGTGCAAGCACAGGAACTGAACAAACCTTCTTCAGAGACTTCATATAGGCAACTGCCTTTTTCTTGTACTGCAGCATACACTCAGCTGAAAGAGGACTGATGAACTCTGTTCCTCCTTTTGGGCCATAGCTCAGTGAAGAAGTGAAGTGATCCACGTTGTTGCTAAAGAACGAAGCAATCTAGACATACCAAGAGAAGCCACTTTTTGAATTAAGTTGAACAGAATGACTTGTCAGAGCAGTTACATGCTTAGGAGAAGGAAAAGCACTTAATGAAACTGGACTTCACATAGCTCAGACCTCACTAAGGCAAAACATCCTTTTCACAGTACCTACTATTATCACCTACTGTTTTTAACATACAGCGTGAAAATACCTTAGAATAAGTCTGATAAGGTAGTCAGGAGTACCAAAGACACATTTACATTTCTCAAATCATTCTTTTTTATTATTAAAGAAAAAGCAAAAAAATGCTCAACTTGTGGCATTATATTTAAACAAAAGTTTCCATTACCTTGCCCATTCCATTTGTTAAAGACAAAATGGAGGACAAAATACAGTCATTGGTAGTTATAAGCTTCTGTGTGGCTGTTGGAACATCTTGTTCTAGTGTAGCTTTCTGACTGTAGTGCTTGGAAATGTCTGAAAAAAGAAAAACATGTATGTAATTTATGCTTTTGTTTATGCAGGTGACCATTTCCAACTTCAGCTTCTGACACTGAACTTGGAATACTTCTACTCTCCTTGAATTGTATAAAAACGTTTAGTCTGGATACTTTTAGTTCTTCAGTAGACTGCTATAGGTGGCTGTTTATGATTAGAACAGACATTGTGTCTGTTACAGGAAGCAGAATAAAGAGGCATACTAAAGAGCACTAGTGTGCTCTGTGTCCCAAAAACCGTACCTATACAGGGAACTCAAGCTTCCACTGAACTATCTCTTCATTTCCAAAGTATATTTTCCACTTCCGCATATTTACATCAGGACACTAGAGACAGATATTAAACATTATTAACAATTCTAAGTCTGAAGATTATGTAATCTTAAAGCTTAAAATGGTAGGGCATTTTAATCATCAAAGCAAATCTAAAAGGCTACCAGAACTATATAGCATAGGAAGAGGTATTCTAAAGTTCTTTCAGGCAAAATTAACAGAACAGACTTCTGGGGGTAGAGAAACAAAGAACATCACCACCACACGGAGAATTTTCTGGAAGTAATTTACAAAGAAGCGTTAGTTTCACAAGTAAATATTTTACAGCTACAAAAATAAGAAATCTCAGGTCATTATCACCAGAAGTTTCAATCTGAGGCAAGGTTAAGAAATTGGAGTTATGTTTGGGTTAGGGAGGATGGAGAGAAACTACCATACTAGAGAACTTGATTCGGAGTCTGAGGTGTTAACAACGTTTCTGTTGCTAACTAATGAGTTCTGACAGTTTGCTTCAGTACTTTTTCAGTCTTCTTTACTTCTTTTGTTAAGTACAATTTGTGTTGATGCTACGTTAGAGCAACCATACTAAGAGGTAGAATATACACATCAAGCTTATCCGTGCTCCAATACTGTTTGGCTTAGTAATTCGCTGTGTTTGACCTACAAATCTCTAATGTAATCATTTAGTTAAACAAAAGACTCTGCAAAATTAGGTAGTACTATTGACATCATTTCTAAGAGACTAAAAAAACCAAAACGCCTTGTTTAAATTAAGACCTTAATGTTTATATAGCTGACTGGGATCAAATCAATTCAACTATAATAATTATTCTCCCAAAAATACCTACACAGGAACAGACGTTACAGGATATATAGAAGTACTATTGCTTTAAAACTCCTTGAGTGTTAACCAAACAGTACTCTATTAGAAATGTAACATATTCATGTCCTTTTGATAAAAGGAGAGTAGGCCATTTAGAAGGAAGAAGTTCTGTTTTAATTTGGAAACTGACTTCCTCATAATCTTGGTTATACAGTCATGTTAAAAGTAAGAGTAATCAACCTGAAATATAAGAAAAATTCTATTTTGATGGTAGTGCCACATCATGTAAAAAAGGAAATGCATGTATTTTTATCATTCCATTTTGTATGCTGGTTCAATTACAACAATACAGTTCAGAAACTAAAGCAAGGCAGCTCAGGAAGATCTAGAGTGTTACAATTTAATGTTCCAGCAACTTACAAGAACAAAGCTAAAAGAACAGAGTAGCGAAAAACATTCATGGGTGACAAAAACATGTACTCAACAGGTTTAGTTTCACTCTACACAGGTAAAACAAATCAGGTTTACTATGTATTACACATTTAGCATTGTTCCAGCGAAAGTCCACCTCTGCTATGTTAAAAGATGAAGGATGAAAGCTGAAGGGTACCACCACTCATGTAGCCTCACCTTTTAGAATGTCATGAGACCCATGAAGGCTTGCTGCAATGTTTGTAAACACCAAGTTGTAATTTGTTCGAAGTAGTCCTTCTGGTTTCGTACCTAAAAGTACCGTGAAAAAAGGAGAAAAAAATTACAACTCTATCATTTATGAAAAAAGTTAACTCTAAAACTCTAACTTCCATTTACTAGAAACATTTGCATAATCTTTATAATAAAAGCAGCATAACAAATCCATTATTTGAATGACATCTTCCTTTAATATTGAACTTTTATCAATCTTTGTAGAGCATGTACATATACATAGATGTATCTATGTAACCTTGGTAGAGTAGGCAGGTAAAACATGTCCAAGTTTCTTAAACTTCATTTAAGATTTTAGGAATACCTCAACTGTTTGTTCTCAAAAATCTACACGCGTGACTGCTTTTACGTGCTTACTCTGGAGGAGGAACCATTTGGGTCCTTCAGAAAAGTCAAGACCAAAATAACCTGAAGCTATACAGTTACTATTTCCTGCATCAAGAAGGAGTATTTTAATAACAACAACAACAACAAAAAGCTCAAAAGGAACACGAGTTCCTCCCAGCCTGAGCCCAAACCGGCACTTACTTGGTAAAGCAAGAAGACTAACATATGTGTGTAGCTTCTCAAAGATCGCAGTCAACCTTTTCATGTCTCTGTGAAGCTCCATATTTCTAGCTCTTAAAGCAGCTGTGCAAAGAGAAGACTCACACTCTTCTTCCAAACTAGGAATATGATTTTTCAACACACACACAAAAAAAAAAACAAATGAGCAAATATCTTACATAAGAATTTCAAGATTTTAGGTATAGATAGGTAGTTCTTTCTACACTGCCAGTCCAAAGCAGCAATAGAGGTAATTTTAGAAAGGTTAATTAATTGAGTTGCATAGCAAAGGTACAAAGAAATCATAAAAAGCTTTTTCCTCTTCTTAACCCAAATCCTCTTTTTAAGTGTTCCTTTGCACTGACAAAGTACCTCCCTTTGACCAACTCAGGACCACACATTTTCACTGCAAAAGGGATATGCATCCGACAGCTTTGCTGTACATATGGGATAACAAAATCTTCAGACAGGCCCAAGAAATTAACAGTTTCAGTGTACAATACCTGAATAATATCAGTACTACTGAGTAGCATGATTAAACATTCAAGTCTATGCAGCTTTTATTAAAGCTACATCTTCGAGGGGAAAAGTTCTAAAATATACTGGTTCATTTCCAATGCCTACTGGAAAAACAACAAAAACCTAAAGGCTCAAAAAACAGTATGCAAAGAAAAGTTCTGCCTTTTAGTCTATGGTGCTTTAAGGTTTGACTTAACATTTGAAGTGTAGATGTTGCCAGTGTTGCAAATCTGACAGCGTCCCTTCAATTTGATCCATTAAACTCGAAGTACCTTTTTAACTGATAAGGAAGAATCTTTCTTAAAAAGCATAAGTATGAAGCTAAATGTTCTGAAAAGGCCTTCAATTTCACAGTTGTTTCCTGGAAAGAAAAACAACGTAAGTATTTCTGTTCTGTAAAAGTCTTTTTCAAGACGAAAAGTAAGAAATCTTACCAGGACTGTCACAGTATCTTCTGTAATACTCTCAAACAATTGAAGCATTCCTTCCTCCAGAGGGCGAACATATAAAGCATTTTCATGAAGATACTGTGAGAACTGAGTACAGAGAGATTTTTGAGATGGTGCTTACTGAAGGCTCTCAAACTGTTTCAAGTTTAACAACAGAAAAGTCCATTTCAACATAGTATCTATCACTTCAAATGATCCCCAAGACATCAACAGTAAAATAAAATCAAGTGATGTACAGCCCCCTCCTCTACGTGGCACACAAACACATACCTTGAGGGAAAGCAAAGACAGTAATGGAAATCCAGGCAACCCTCCCCACCCCAAGACTTCGCCACAGCACCTTATCTACCTATACCTGTCATGCACAGCACACTTAGGTTTTTGACTACAAACAACCTCGTGTTACTTGCTCAACTACATCAACTTAAGGCTAGATCCATGCACTCATTAAGTCACCAAAACAAGCTGTGCTACCTTCCTCCCAGCTACTGTTTGCTTATCAGCCCTTGTACTATTAATCAGCACAAGCATTTCAACAGCTCCGCTGTGCAAAGTAGTGAAGAACTGAACTGAGTTAGAACTGACAGCAAGAGAGATGTATGTTAATATTTTACGTTTCCAGTCCAGTCTGCCACGTGGGTAAAAGTACACTTATGCCAATACAAAGGATGGAGAAGTAACTAAGCAAAAGGAGAATGGCTGCTGTCAGCAACTGTGACAAGTAAAATAAATGCTCAAACTCTGGCCTCACTGTGCTGCCCATCTTCTTTAAAATTTGCTTAAGTAAATTTTATGGCTAATTTATCCTTCAAAAAAGCAAACCAGAGAAAAAAAAGCATTCACTCAAGCTCTTTAAAAAAAAAAAACACTGGTGGTACTCTCAGGATTAAAAAAATTAACAATGTAGATATACGTATCATAGTATTATAGAACCTTTTCCACAATTGATATTAGTGATCACAATTTACCCCACAGAAAGGTACTTTCACCTTTGGTTATTTATATGCTACAATAGTAAGTAAAGATCCCAGGCAAATAGGGTACAAGAAATTTTTATTACTGTTATTATTATGCTGCAGTAACACAGTGTTAACAAGAAGAGATGCCAAGCTCTTATGCGTGCATGCATAAATCTGGATGGAATTATGGTCAATTCCTAAATCTAAGGAAAAAGAAGTGCCACATGCAGAATGCTCCTGCCTTGTGTCACAAGGAAGAGGACTGGAATTATCTGGCACGATGCTGAAGCCCCAGTAGAAACCAGCAATCCAATGCTTAAGGAGAAAAGGAATACTTGAACCTGGAAAGGAATTGTCCGCATCTATTTTGACTGTCTGGTGGGGAAAATAGCTTGAAAGCGCCAGACAAGACCTGGAGTTGGGGAAAAATAGATCAGCACAAGTGTGCTAAGCCACTGCATGATACTTGTCTCGTTTTCTGCATTAAGGGAGGTTTTTGAAGCACTCAGTGGAGAAGCTAAGACCACACCGAGAATACCTGCCAAGCAACTAGGTATGTTAATTGAAGATACAGGAGCAACAGCAGATTCAGTGAGTGACAAAAGATGCTTTGTTGCTGGGAAATCACCACAAAAGCTGTGAGGTAGAATGCACTGAAGCATTTAGGTCATAAACATACAAGAATAAAGGTAGGCTACAAGAGAATTTATGACAACAGAAAACCTGAACAACTATCCAATAAGAAGAATCAAATTAGAGTTGTGATTAAGTTCCATCTTTCAGCTGTGTGAAAGCACTTCTCTCTGCTGAACAAACAAAGAACTGTTAAATTAGGACATTAAGACAAAAACATGCATGAGAAATGATGTCTATGAAACCCAATTTATCTGACCAAGGCAAACGACAGTAACGTCCGTGGAATCCAATCACCAGATTAGGCCACATAAAAAAGGAGACATAGCTTCTGCCCCAAAGAACTTGGAAGATAACAAAATCTCACAGTTTTTGAAAGAAGGATGTGCCATTCAGAGTATTATTAGTGAAGCAAGAAAGTACTATTCTCAAATGAAGATCTACGCCGAACCTCTGGAAAAGCTTATTCTTGATTAAATAGGTGAAAGGATTGACAAAGTAAATTGAATAGGATTTCTCTAGGAGATAAATATCCACATAAGCATATTTGTTGCCTGTAAAGAGATTGAAGGAGGTCCTCCCAAGAACAGAGAGGTTTTGCAACAGTTTACATTGCTTCTACGGGTGTTATACAGCCATTCAGCAAAAGAGAGAAACAAGATTTTCAAAGTCTGAGCCATACAAACTACTAAGTTGAAATAATCAGTTGAATCACAAAACACTGGGTCGTTTAGCAACTTTAATGCATGTTTGCACACTGATGCTATGAAGTCAACAACTCGATGTTAAAACAGTTTTATTCCAAAGCATACATATATTGACCTTCTGCACAAATATTTGTGCACAAAATTATTATCTATGTTTACGGCATAGAAAGAAAAACTCAAAAGATGCATCTTGAGAGCTCTGGAAGATACCCTAAGAAAAAGAAATCTTCTCATCGAGTTGCATGGGAAAAGTCAGGTCAGGCTTCTCAACATCAACATACGTTAAGACTTGAAACTTCAGAACACTTACATGAGAGCTCTTCACACAGTCAGCCCAAAATAAGTTTTAGAGTTATTTGACAAGTGAACAGTCTCCTTCATAAACACAGCTTACATCCAGTTTATTTAATGTTGTAGTTACACCCTTCAAACACAGGACCTTCTGTCTCAACATCTTCCATACCCCAGTACATTTTTATATCAGCTAAGACAAGCATCTAGGTAGCAGTGCAATACTTAAATAATCAGCTGAATGCATTTCAATTCAACATTTCAAAAGCAAAGCTTTGATTTGATGACCATGCTGCTGCTCTCCATGCTGTGTTTTAACCATCCCTTTGCCTGCAGGCAATTCACGCAACAGAAAAGACCTCTCATGCAAGAGAGGTTGCCTCTCAGGAACACATTTATAGCTTTCCAGTTAAAGTGGTAGAAGTTTCCATGACAAAGATTATTCACTCATGAAATTCTATATAACTGAATACACATACAGCTGTAATCAGAAAATTTTACCTTCTGATTTAATGGTGATATAGCGTCTGTTGCAGAATCAATGGGAAAGATCTGGACCTTCTGCTCAGTATACGTATGAAAATTCAGAAGAGCTGTTACAATTTCTTGAATGAAAGACAATGCCTGGCCAGCAAGGTCTCGCAACTTGAGCTGTGAAGACAGTTATAAAAATGATTTTTTTGACATGAACCTATTAAAATACAAAAAAGATTCTATGTTGAGATACAAGAAAAACGCTATGAACTTCTTTCCTACTAGTTCAACCTAAAACACAACAGCAATCATTACAACTTTTAGAATAAGTTTTTTACTATACTACAACACAATTTAGAAGTGCATGTTTTTCTCTGATAAAGCATACTCCACACAGATGATGCTTTCTTTTGCTCAATTTCTCAAACTATCGGCCATAAGAACACTTGCAGTTACTACAAGGCCAGACTTCTAAAGATCAACAGATTAATTACTGATGACAGTTCAGTTCTGTAAGTGTGGAAACAGTGAGAAGTTTTTAATGACTGGCTGTGGAAGCTTAACTAAGTACTAAAAAACAATGGGACAAAAGAATAAAAGGCTTCTGCTTATCTGTTCAGTAGCACTCAGTTCTCCCACCTGGAAAGAACTGAGCTGCTGCTCATAAGCCTGTTCTTCAGCTTTACTGTAGTAGGAAGGTATCTGAGAAACAAATTCAAAATGGGGCAGTCCAAAAAAAGCAAAGGCAGCGAAAAAGAAAATCATGTTCTACTGTAGATATAGAATACAGAATAGCGTGATACTCCAGGCAAGAATGAATTATTCTTGTGCTGGTAATTCTCCAAAGAAGTATTAAACGAAGCGAATCTAAACTGTGGATCAGGTTTGTGGGCAAATAACACAGTTATTATACTCAGTCCATATATGTCAATCAGTTACGCAAGGAAGGAAAGCAGACCATTAAACTTTATTTGCTGTCCTTCATACTGTAGCCAGTGCTTCTACAATAGAATGGCAAAGATTGTCGTAAAAATCCGTCCTAGAACATTTTCAAAATTGCAGATCATGAAATGTGAAGTTCTCTCAGAATGCACTATTGCATACCAGTAAAGAGAAACTCCATGCAGTTATTCAGATATTTTCTAGTACTCAGCAACAGGCTGAATTAAGACCATTCCCATCACAGAACTGTACAGCAGGTTGCCAGTTTACACAGCAGACTTACCAGGAACAAGGCCGTTCATAGGCTTACTTCCAAAGAAAGGAGAAAGCTTTGAAAGCTTTCTACAGTGAAATGTGAATGCACTACCTTGAAAGTTCTAGCCATACAAGTTGGACTAACCACCTTCCCTGCATTGTGGAGTCCATCCTCATTGATAGCACAGCAGTCTACTCAATACTGACATCACCAAAGTATCTCATTTACTCCAGTTAAATTCCTAATAAGTTTTGAAATTCACACAGGACTATGGTGCATTTTTGAATACTGAGCAAGTCACGCTCCCAAGAAAGTTGGTGATATTACAGTAATAAACTGAAACTGTTTGAAGTTATTTAATAATATTTAAATGATTAAGGGTGATTTGGCTGCAATAAAAAGTGTTTGTCTGGAAGTATTTCATAAACTGTGAATATACTCCATAGAGTTCTCAAAATTACATGATCTATTCTTTGAAAGGATTACAAGCAATGACAAGTAATATTAACTAGTGTGGTACTCTAGTGTACACCAACACAGTTTACAAAGAAAAACATTCTTCGGAGCTCCGGTAATGCAACCAAAGAAGCTGACTTTGAGTGAAATGGAATTTAAAATAACAAAGCTTTCTTTTTTCAATAAGAAGATTAAATCCTCTAAACTAACACATCTTTAAAAATAAAATGTTGAAGTTCTAACCTTCTGCAGGTTGGCATTGTAAAAAAGAATATTTCACGTAACTTTTACTAAAGAAATATTTAAGCCTTTTTGCCCTTCTTCCTACAGAGGCATAATTGAAACAAAACCTACAACAGTTACCATCCAGGAGTTAATAAACTAGGTTTAGGTCAGGGTGAGATAAGCAGTCAAGTATTAAAAACCCAAGAGAAAAGTATCTTTAAGAAGTGCAGAGGCTTTGTGGAGGCAATTTTTCTTGGAGTACCACGATAAGTAAGACAGGCCATCTTCTGCCATTTTGGGTCACTAAGATGGCAGGTTTTATTCAATACCTGTGTAGAAAGTTACTTCTTTACATATGAAGTCCCAAGAAGTGCTTACCTGATATCTTCTGTTGTGTAATGGTACATTCAGAGCATTGTACCGATTAGATCCTGCAGGGCAGAAATTGAGATATGTACTTATTAAAACATTTTTTTTTTTTTTTAGAAAAGAACATTTATTGGTATATAACAATTTAAATGAAAATTTCATTGCAGTAACATTATAGTTCATGTAAGTAATAATAAAAATTGGAAGAACTGACTTAATGAGGTTGGACTAACCACCTTCATTTAATAATCATTACTGTGACTAAGTGGAGAGAAAGTATTTCCACATTTGCCTTTAAAGTCTGATTTAATTATCAGAACACCCCAAAATTTGATAGGAAACAAAAGAATTTTCTTGCACAGAAGAGCAGTATTTTTCACTATTTTCCTATTATTCATAATGGAATCCAAAGCAGATGAACACTTCCAAACTTTCTCTCATTCTTCTGTAACTTAAGAGCTTTCCATTCCTGCAGTGTTTTCTACACAAGCACAAGAGTGCTATGTGATCAGGGCAGTTGCGTAAGCAGATGAGTTATTTGCATCAAAGCTCTTGCTACAAGGACAACCACCTGTAGATATCAGCCAGAGAAGCATAAACAAGAGGATAGTAGGCAAAGCTCCTTACTTGTGAGAGGAACGGAGACAGGAAAAACAGATATCAACTCAAAGCACTGATATCTAAGCATATTACTCTGTATGAGGGTCAAAAGTCCCTGTCCCAAATTCAAAGTATCTTCTCCTTGAAAAGATGAGTGAGCCCAAGACAAAAGACAAATAAGTAGTAGTCTGAGTGTTTTCTAATCAGAGATGAGCAATGTGACAGACTTCCCACAAAGCACAGATCATTATTTAAGCAATGTATTTCCACAGCTACTAGCTTATCTTCGGTTTAATGGGACTCTAAATACACTCTGACAGTACCATCCTTTGAGATGAAAACCTAAAGAAGTGGAGAAACCTTCACCTTTCACAATATTCTGTCAACACTAAGCAACACAAGCAGTAAGTTACGCAAAAACACTTTAAAGTTTTGATTTCCATTTTATATAACATTTGATATTTTAAGATCACTAAACAAAAAGATGAATGCCATCATAGAATCACTGAACGGTTTGGGTTGGAAGGGACCTTTAAGAACACACATTACAATTAGCACTAGGTGCCTGTTTACATGTCCAACTTTTCTTATACATCTAATGCATTTTAATTCTCGAAGTGCATTACTTCCAGATGAATACCCAGAAGTTAAGAGGGCTAAAAAACATACACCAAGGCAATACGTACTTGTGTCATTAAAAGGTACTTTTTCATTGATTATGCATAAAGATTCTTCCAGTCTACTGCCCAAAGCTGCTTGAAGATTCTTTAACTGTTGCTGACTAAATAACAGAACAAAAAACAAACAAACAAAAAAGCACACACATATACATTGTAAAACTTTAAAAGTTCATCTGTATCACCACCACCTTAGCTCACCCTAAGCAACCCTTGAGTGCACAGGATATGTCTCTTTCTGATGCCAGAAAGACGAGAGTAGGAGTCATCCTCTCTCCTGTGTCACATTTACAATATGTGAATGTATTTCAATCATTAACAAATGCATTGAAAGATGCAAAAAATGTGTAAATCCCAAATGTGTCTCAATTTACATCAAAGTTGATCTTCACATTATTTTCTAGTTCCACAGTTAGAGTGTGTTGTATAAAAATATTATTTCCTAGTGAAATTTGAATGCAAATGCAAAAGGGCCTTTATGTTAGCTACCATACACTCAATATGGTATTTCAATACGCAAGCAGTGAGATGTTGACAATTCAGTAAATTGCCACATCATCATTAGAAGCATCTTGAGAGCTTTTCAAAGCCCTGTGTTTAGGCATTTTTACCACACCATTTGTTCTCACAAGATTTTGCAAATTGTTCTGATGCATTCTGAAGCAATTTTTCCCTAGATCTGCCTCATTTGCATCTGATTGCATATAGAGACAAATCTGAGTTATGATTATTCATATCTCTTGGATAGACACGAACAGTAAACTATTCCAGCATTATATACAAAGACTAACAGGTATTTATTTTTCAGACCAAAATTCTACACCTTACCCAACTTAGGCCCTCAAAATCTTCAATGTTTTGTTTCCATTTTGACATCTAGAACTCCTGCACGTATATTGGAGGGTAGGAGGAAGGTGTCAAAGAGATTGTTTGTTTTCACTTTCATTAAAACATTGAAATACATGGAATTTTATCAGGACTGATAGAGAAGAATCCAAATAGACAAGCAATATATGGAGAAACTAGCCAATAAGTAGGTAATGCACATTAACAGAGATTTTTCTTGAAGAACAGACCCAAAATTGCATAGAAACAGTATAGTTTGAAATACGGTAGCATTAGGCATGACAGAAAAACTCGGACAAATTGCAGAAGTAGAAATGTTTTCCTCCTATAACATAAACTAATGGCTTACAAGTCACTTGATATGTTTTGCTTTACATTTTGTCCTCTAATTTTCTAGGTATGCACACTGTCAAGTATTACATCCCTTGCCTTTCTAGGATAAAGCTTGGATCTAAAAGAAAAACGGATCTCTTCTACTGAAAAGCCGGGGAAAATAAAAGATCAGTGCTTGCACAAAGGAATATTATGTCCAGTGTTCAACAGATCTTTATTTCAATGGCTGAAATCACTAAGTACCAGGCTTTATTTTTAAAAGCCTCTCTTCTTAAATGGTAGAGACAATTTCTTACAGTAACATTAATTACCCAGTCAGATGCAACAGATATGCTTTTAATTAAAAGTAGATTAAGACAATGCTTTTTTTAAACATCTCTTAAAAAAAAAAAAACAGCAAGCAGTAGTAAAACACAGCTTTCATCATCTTTTCAAGTCATATTCACAGGTGAATTCACAATGACTGTTTAATTAGAGTTAGGAGAATTCAAGTATCTTCGTATCTACCAAAATAGCGTATATACTTTTATGATTACTATTGCAAAGAAGTTTTTCATCTGACCAGTGACCACTACTATGCACTTTATCCATTACAACCAAGGTCTGTATAGCAATTTTTTTTTTTAAATGCACTTCAGTAAGGAACTTTGGAGAAGTACACCCTAACTTGATCTGGCCCACAGTCTAACTTCCCATTTTCTACAACTTGACTTCAATACAATAAGAGTATTCCAAACTAGCAATAGAATCCTTGAGAAAAAAAAAAAACAAAAACACAACACTTCAAATATTCTAGCTGACTGTTCTACCTGAAGAAAAAGCTACTGTTCAGGAGGCAATGGGGGGAAGAATGAGAGGGAATTGTTCAATCTCCTTAGCTGGTTGTCTTGGCATATCCTACCTAAGTTTTGTACGATTTTTTTTTGTTGTTTTTTTCCCCCCTCCATGTGCAGCTTTTATAAACTCCTATCTTTGTTTCATACAAGTTCAGTAGCTTCCTTACAGTTTACAGTGTTCGATTACAAGCACTCTTCTACTTCACAGCCACCTAAGATATCCTGGCAGACAAGATTGCTTAGTAAGAGCTGCCTCTGGATCTGACTGTCTAGTCACATACTCAGCAGAACGAAGAGGTCAAACCTGCATCATCTTGATAATATACTGTTGCCCTGTATTTTCTGTTTTATCAACTTTTTAAAAAAAACATTATTACTCTTTAAAAGTCATCAAGTTAATCGTTTAAATCAAGTTGTCATTCATTATATTAAAGAAAAACACTTACCATTCTTCGGTTCGAAGCCTACAGTCCTTAGCTTCTCTTTCTAGTGTCTGAGACTTGATCTTTATGCAAGAAGATAATCTCACAATGTAATTACTGACAGAGCAAAACATTTCAATACTTTTTGAACTTGCCACATAACAGAAAAGCTCCTTACTTCCAATTTAGATTTATCATTCTGCAGCTTTTCAATGGTATCCGTGTACTTCCTCGTTAAGCTGTCCACCACAGCTTGATGCTGGGCAGCATCAGCTTCCAGAACTTCCAGTTTAGTTCTCAGTTCTGCTTCTAAAAGTTTATGCTGCTCATCTGCTTCAAAGAACTGAAACGAGAAAAGAAGATCTCACATAAAAGTTTCATTTTACTACGAAACCTAGTTCTATGAGTTACACTAATGTTCAGGTTCAAAACAAGTACAAGCAGAAATTCTATATTGTTGTTTACAGAAAAAAAAAATTCAGGAGCCAAGTACTTTCTGCTTACCAAAAGATCTGTAACATGAAGCACTTAAAATATTACTGATGGAATTTTGAGAAATCAAATTTGAACCACAAGGTTTTCTGCTCACGTTTTCTAAACTGAAGTGAAATGTATTCTTGACTCAATTATGGCAATTTGCAGTAAATATGTTAAGCTTCAAAGCAACTTGAAAACAGTTAGTGAATCTAGAAGTTTCCAACTCAGTACTAACCACATGAGTGCTTCCAGTAGATTTTTTTTTACTTTTAATGACAGCTAATTTAAGTGAGAAAAAGATTGTTATATGAAATATTTTACAGGTGGTCCTAAGAACCTAAAGTCAAGATACTTTCTTGTTTACAATGGGAATATATTTATAAGAAATATTGTCAGATCTAATCTACTATTTGCATGCAACTAAATGCCTAAGCAACAAGTTTTTAGGCGCTGTTTTATTTTCTTCATCATTGTTTGTGTGACCAGTTTTATTAACTAAAAAAAGACTAAAAATTTACTCACAAGTATATGCAGTCGTTCATTCTCTTCTATTTTCTTCTGAAGATCTTCATTGAAGACACTTTTCTGCTCTTGACTCAACTGAGATGAAGATTCTGAACTTTTCTGGAAGAAAACAGATGCATGCATTATCCTCAAGTATGTGGGGGTATCCCAAAACACAATCAGGTGTCTGAAAACACATCACAATCACTAATTTCCAATAGAAGCACAGGAATATGTATTCCACTGAAACAAATGTATCTACCAATATACATACTGAACACAGCATTAGCTTAAAAACAGCACTTTTTCCTTCATGCTAAAACTGTACTGTGGTAGAATGTTTATCTAGCAAGGGCTAAGGAAGCCTCTACACAGACTTCACATTCATTCACATGAAATGGCTTCTATGGGCAGGTTCAGATTTTACATTATTTGAATCTTGCATGATTCCAAGCAGTCAATAACATTAAAACCTATGCACAAAGGCTTACTTAGTTCCAGGAGCTACATATAAGGCACATTCTCCTTCATCAAGCATCCATGTTTAATCTGGCCTGGTCACATGAGAGATGAGGAATAACCATGAGAAGCACTCTACAGTCTGACACCGAATCATGCATAGTGGCACTGGAGAGCACAAGTTCTATGAACTAGAACACCTGAAACACAGGCATATGCTCCCCTCCTGACACAAATCATCCATCAGAAACAATCTAAATAGACCTAGATGCAACCTACTTTGTCTCCCATCAGCAAGCATCATAAATAGGATGATGTGGAATTTAGTAGTTTTACGTCCAATAGAACGTACTCATCGAGACCCTATAGGTAAAACTACCTTTTAGATACACTCCATTTACCAGAAACACATCTTAAAATAATATAAAACAAGGCATTCTGGCAGCTGAATATGAAAGGAAAAAGAAAAAAATCAGTGGCAATGGTTCGCAAAGCTACTCAAGCCAGGCTGAGGTCCTCCCAGACTTGGAAACGTCTAGTGAAGCTATAGGTTACGTAATGGGAAATAAGAAAAGGACCAAAATGCATTTTGAAGGATGGTGAATTCCACACTACTCTACTGTGGTGAATAATGTAAATTAAAGGCACTACACTTGTCAAGCAAGTAGATAATAATGCATAGGTGTTTAGAGAAAAGAAAGAAAGATGAGCATATCATTAATCAGTTGAGTGACCTCTTTAACATCAGTCATCACAGCTGATATTGTACGTTTTGGGGGATGCCTAAAGAGAATAGATGACCAAAGAGATTTCTCCTGGAAAAAAAAAAAATCAGGACAGTATCAAAGGATGCTTGAGGAAATTATTCAAGTCCAGACATACCACCTCTGAAACTCTTGACATTACCTACAGAAGTTGTAGTCAGTCTTAGACATCCGAAGAACATGCTAGAACCAGATTTGATCAGCACACATTCCGACAAAGAAAGATCTCAGTACTGAAATTTTCTGTCATTTTTAAACAATAAAAGGAGAACCAGCTAAGAACTTAGACTTCATATAAGAGCCTACCACAAATTCTACCATCTTAGGCTGATGAGTTATACATCAGAATTACACAGCAAAGAGGTGGGAAGCAAAGAGAAAAAAAGACAGTCTGTTTCCCTCATAACAGCAGATTAATCACAGAGCTCCAAGATCTTTCTCAGCCATTTAAACATTTAATGAAGATCTTAAAAGGGAGACAGCAATTCAGCATCAGCTAGCAGATGCACTACAAAGAGAAGCGACGAACAAGTTCACATGTATATATAATTAATCTGTGGAAATTTTCACTAACATATCAGTTAACAATCAAAGTGCTGGCAAGAACATACAGCTAAAGTCCTAATACAACTGTTGCTAGAAATCAAGAGAAAATGTTGACAGGCGATTGAAAGATCTGCTAAGCAAATTGTTTGCATCTTTAGCATATACCTTGTTCTTCTTGCCCCTAGTTTCACTTAACGAAAGTTCATCTTGAAGTAACTCCACCCGTTTGGCAAGCTGCTGATTTCGAAAGGTCAGGCTGTCCATTTCTTGCTGCAGTTTCCTCAGCGATTGGTCCTTCATCTTCACTTGCTCCTTGGTGACCAAAGAGTTCAATTTAAAAAAAATTTCCACACATTATTTTAATAAAAAAGCATCGTAAGAACTCATTAAAAAATTGTCTTTCTTCCATATTTGAACAGTGACAAGATAAAAAGTATTGCTCCTAAACTAAAAAACATTCTCCTTCCCTTAGCTGCCTGCAGATCACTCTCAAGTAGATACTTCATTGTATAAATTAATCATTAAAAAGCAACCTTCCACTTTCACAGTATCAGCACCTACAGAGAACAACGAACACAGCAGCCACAGAACAGAATTTCTTACTAATTTCTTTCTTTATTTTTCTAATCACAATACCGAGTTCAAAAAAAAAAACACTTCCATTTACCTATTTTGTCACAGCTTAATACATCTGACATGAGCAGTTTTTAGAGATTACCTTCAGAGACGCAGAGTTCGCTTGCTCATCTACAACTCCTTTTTTCAGTACTTGGTTCTGAGCTCGAAGCTGAAAAATAAAGAGATGCCATTAACTACACAAGACAAACAAACAGCCACTCACTAGAACATGCATAAAACATCGTATACTTTCACAACAGCACTAGATGTGCACGCTTCTTTAAGTATTCTGTTCAAGAAGGCAGTTTTGCAGGTAGAAAAATCACACCAAATTTGTATCCTGAACTGACAAGAACCAAGATGTTATTTTACCAGCTGAACTTTCTGAGTCAAGTAAAACATAATGCTTAATAACTAACATGAAGATTAGTTACTAACATATAGTTAAGGTTTCAAGAACTGTAAACAACTAAGGAAAAGTTGCAAATCCTTGCTCAGATTCATTGCTGCTTCTGTCTCTTCCTTCTTCTCCCCAGGACTGTCTATGACTGGCTCAGGAACACAAGAGAGGCTCAGAATAAACAGTTAAAATCTCAATTCAAGAAGAGCTTAGCTATACTTTAAGGAAAAGTACATATTACCACTAGCAGCAGATAATCCACAGAACAGCTCGACAAACGCTTGAAGAAAATATAACAAAGCATACAAGAAGTCCTCTCAGACTTGCTCATGTTCACAAATCTGAGCTACAAATCACTAAGGTGGAATAGGACACTCAAGAAGCCTCTTTCCCAGTCACTTCACAGAGTACCTCTACCCTGTGGCAGCACGGATACCAACAGCGTCAGCTTCCCCTTTCTCGATGATTGCTTGAATCCTGGTTTCTTTCTTCAATGGTAGTTTATAATCATTTGATATGTTTTAGTCCAGCTGTTACAGATACAAATTAAAGGGGTTCGTATAGTCTTTGGGAACACCTCTGGCAGAAGTATAAAAGGCAAGATTCAATGTGAATCAGCAACAGCAAACCTTTTCAATATCATGGCTGAAAATACTTCAGAATGTCAAAACCCAATTGACATGGCTAAACACAGGCTTTTGGCCTGCAGTATTCCCATTGTGCTGCTCAGGCATCACAAAGGTCAGAAAGAAACTTGCAAGAGCGTCAGAGACTTCCAAGCACAGGGTGTCCCCAGCAAGAAGCAGCAGCGCAGTAGCTTTCAATTCCTCTTTCTGACACAGCCACTAAGGCAGCAACATGTGAAGTGCAGAGATGAAACAGAACGAACTAGCTCAACCGTGCTGCATCAAGATAACTAAGCCGAAGCATCATCCACCAAAGGTTGTCACAGGTTGAACGCTCTCCAACTACTGCTTCAATTAGGGCTGTGTGAGAGAGCAAGAAGCTGTAACTCAAAGGGAAGAAAAGTTTGAGAACACAGACCCTTCTTCTGGACTGGTCTGAACTGAGAGGAAAGGGAAGTACCCGGCAAAGGATCATTTTATCACTTTCTGAATCTATTCAGCTCGTCTGCCTCTTTTCCTAGCTTCCACAGCACAATCAGTGAACAGACAAATAGCCTTACGGGACTACTCTCCTTTTCCACCTGCACACAATAAACCACCAACTCACCAACTGATTACTTGTATGAAATGAGTTACCTGGAAAGGTGATTCCCACAGTGTTCTGGGGCTGCTCAACAAGAAGTGGGAGAAGACTAAAAAAGAGTTCCCATAAAGAACCAGTGGAACATTGCAGGCTGACAGTTGCAAGACAAAGTTAAAAGAACGCTTTTGGACAATGTGATTGTAGAAGAGAGAGGATCCAGCAGTTGGAACGTTCCAAAGCTATAGTCAGAAGGTCCACATAGCAAAGTTTCATTCAGGAATCAAACAGTAAAGTCCCTCAATTACCTTATCCTGAGCCATATTTAATGTCCAAGGTACAGCAGGACCACTGTAGAAAGCAACAAGAAATATGAACAGATAACACCTGTGACAGACAAAACCCCAAAGTCAATTCAGTTTCCTTAAGTGTTTCCACAAGGTGAGTTTAAGAAATACACATGTATCTGTGAACAATTTAGATGCTGTACAGTCATTTACAGCAGCTCCAAGGAGAATAGTATTTAATGACGCATTATTCTGTAATCTTGAGAAAGGTGTCAAATACAGTCAGCCTCTTGTGCAAAGCTCTTTTTGATGCAGAGATACATGAAACTTAAGCGCTGGCTTTCTTTCTCAAGGTTGTAGAAAAACTATGACATTCAAAACCAAAGCCTCATCTCCTTTTCAGTGAGCAAACAGAGAAAAGAGCTTTGGATTAACCATGACTCCCACCATTTAGGAAATAATTTCAAATGCGTTGAAAGAGAAAAGCATTTTCTCTTGCTGGACAGACGTCTTTGCAAACACTTTTTAAGCAGTACAAGAAACGAGAAGCAGTCAGTCACCTTAGGCAGCTGCAAAAGGATGGGAACAGGCACAGGACAGGTGTGAAGTCAAGCGTCCTCACTGCCAAGATGCTGCAGCACCCCTGCAAGCACCCCTACTACCAATGACATCCATATCCACCGGGCAGAGCAAACTCAGCGGCTGTAGGTAAGAGCAGCACAGACGCACACTCAAGAAGACGGCTAAGCCTCACGCCTGACTGCGAAGTGGAAAGCCAAGGGAAAGCACGGCTCATCTCGCTTCCCCAGCGCAGCAGAACCACCTGCTTGTCCCACAGATGCTTTGCAGACGAGGCCACCTCGCCTCACTGCGGTTTGACCAGCCAGCAGGCGGCAACACCACGCTCCGCCCGTGTCTGCGAACCCACACCCCCAGCCTGCCCAAGTGTGTGCTCTCCTCACAAAGAGGGGATCTTTGGGCCCCCGTCACCTCGACCTGCACAAGGATCAGCCCTTCAGCCCCGCCCCGCCGAAGCCGGGCGGCAGAGCTGCGGGCAGCACCGGGGCTGTGCGGGGAAGGGCCCCCGCCCCCTCAGAGGGGCGACCGTCAGGCGGCGGCAAGTAGCGGACGCGCGGAGAGCGGCTGGAGCGGGGTGGCGGCCGCTGCTCGCGGACGGGCTCCTGATACCTTAGAGTATTCCTGAGCCAGCTTCTGGTACTTCCCCTGCAGCTCCGCGGTGGCCGCCATCCCCCTGCCCCGGCACAGCCGTACCAGCGCTAACGGAGCCGCCGACCCCGCACGCCCACCGGAGAAAGACGCACTTCCGGGTTCGTGCGGCGGCAGCGTGATGACGTCACCACATCGCTTCGTTCCCGCGGGGACCGTGGGCGGAGCTTAAGTCGCCGGCGCCACCATCTTGACGCAACTTCCAAGATGGCGGCACGGAGGGGGGTGGGAAGGCGGGTTGGGTCGCGTGACCCCAGGGAGGCCGTCCCAGAGGCTGCTGTTGTCATAGCAACAGCCGCCGGGCCCTGCGCAACGTGAGCGCGGGAGGTCGGGTGGGGGCCGTGGCGCGGCGCGGGCGCCATTTTGGCGGAGCCCGGCGCGGGGCGCTGCAGCGCTGCCGCTCGCCCGGGCGGGGCGGCGGTCCGGCTGAGGCACGGCTGGCGCTAGGGGGAGCTCCGCGCCCGAACGGGCGGCCGCCCGGCCGCGTGTCTGCGCAGGCTGTTAGATCTACCCGGTACTTGGGTCATCCCGTGGGTCCGACCCTCAGAAGGGAAGGGCAGTCAAGCTGCTGCAGTGCGAGCAGTTTGCTCACAGCCCGCAGTCCCCGGGGCCGTTTTCAGCATTGACACCCTATGGTTCCCCAGAGCCCTTCTGTGCCACCTCTCACGTCCCTTTGTTTAGAGCTGAGCCATCCTCCCATTTGCTGTACGTTGAGATGTGTGTACACCATCAGCGCTCTGCGAGCAGAAGCTGAAGGGTACCGCAGTAGGTGTTCCCAGTTATGCCAGACATCCCTCTCGTGAAGGATTCTGGTTTTGAAAATGACCGCGAACAGGTGTGCAAGGAAAAAAAATAATAAGGCAAAACTGTAATGGTACTTCACCGGTATAATGTGAGCACCTGGTGATGTGCAGGTGATTAGTAAATATGTGCTCAGATTAGAAAATATCTTTGTATCTCTGCAGGAATCCGTATGTTGGAGGACGTGTCGTTGATCCATATTGCCACGAATGGAGACTGCACGTTTTTAGGAAGTCTAAAAGAGGGCAAAAGCAAAAGATATATTTTCATTGTTCACCCCAATGATCTTGCTGTTCTGACTGACCACAAGAGCTCAAATAGCTATGTGGGAATAAAGAATCTCTAGTGTTTAACAGTGGACTTGTGTTACACTGCTACTTCTCCATTTCACATTCCCTACTGAAGTTCCTAACAAAGTAGTTGGAAGTGCACTGCGATTGCTGTTCAGCATGCGGGGGTTAATCACATCTCAGTGTGCCAAATGTTACACTGGTAAATTATTGAAAACCTTTACCTGATTCTAAGCCTGTATGTTTGGGTTTGATTTTCTCGGATGTATCTTTCATGAAATGTTACGCTGAAATGCTTTGAGCGTATGTTGCAAAATGTGGCACTCCCATTTTGTGATGAGTTCAAAGATGCTTTTGTGATAGAATTTTCTCCTTATGTTTGGTGCAGTCAATGCTGACAGAGGGGTTTCACAGCTGAAAGCTGGGAAAGGGAGCTGAGGGACGTGGAGTGTGTAGCCGTAGCTGAGTGAATTGCTTCCCCACTGATTGCAACAGTGAGTGACTGGTGGAGGAACACAGACTTCATTTGCCTGCATCCCTGTAAAATGGCAAGATCCAAACGTACGTTCTGTTATATAGGGAATTTATCATAGGAGGTAATGCCAGTTTCTTACAATGTGAGCAGACTGAGTGGATCAAAAGATAGGTGGTCTTACTGCTGAAAGGCTGAAAGGCTGAGAGCTGACTGTGAGATGTTTAAGCTTCTATTAACAGGTAGATTTCAGTGCATTCTGAGCACCCAGCTGGCTTCATGTGTTTCAAAATGGTGCTGTCTCGTTATCGTCTTCTATGGATCCTTCATGAGAATAGTGCTAGCAACATGTAATGTAATTTATCACTGTTCCATAGTGGTGCTTGGTAAAGTTTTTGTTGAGTCAAAGTTCCTCTACCATGCATGTAACAGAAGTTTTCTTTTAATGTTTTACTTTCTCTTAGCAGATTGTCAGATTTATCCTTTTCATTTGTGATTGCAACTATTTGCATTGCTATTTTCCCTTCTTGCAGCTCTGAAAAATGTCTTTGTTGTGCTTTTCCCTCTCAGGCACTTTCTTAATACCTGCCTCCCCCAGAGAGCAGGGCTGTCCAACCACTGCTCTGGTGGGGTGCACAGCACGCATTGCTGCAGCACAGTGTAGTCATGCTTGCCCGCCAGTGATCCGGTATGTAATTGTGTGAGACTGACTCTGTCATCATAAGATCAGAGCGAGAGAAGTCAACTGAGTGGAATGCTGAGTAGTGTGGTGCGGTTGCCACAGGACCCCCAAAATATTGTCTTCTGCAAGTCCACCCACATGAATAAAAGGACACATTGCCACAGCAAAACTTGATGCAAGCTGAAGCACGTTGAGCAAAATAATCCCTTACAAGGGACATAGCATTTGTGCTTGTCTTGTTGGCTCTCACTGGAGTGAATAGAGCGCCAAGGATATACAGTGGATCAGAGGTTGTCCTTTTCTTGCATCTGTGCCCAGCAGCTAGTACAATGGGTGCTGAATTCTAGGCGGTGTCTCAAGACAGAACATTTATTTAGGAATTACAGTGATTGTTCGGGTATGTTCTACTTTCAGGCTCATTTATCCTTCATTCCCTGCTCAACAGTGTTTTTTCCTCTGTCTGGTTAACCAGAACTTGCATTTTGCTTATCCTGTGAATAGGTGCATATAGAGAAACAAACAAAGAATGTATTTTCAGTCATCCAGGATGTTTTCTGTGCTTTGGGAAAATAAACTTCATTGTCATCACTTACATGCTTTCAAGTGTTCACAACAAAAGGGTTTCTAAGGTCTGGAAAAAATTCAAAAATATTTGGAAAGGAGCCATCTTCAGTCACCAGACTATCACAAGAAATGCATAAACCACATCCTCAGAAGCTGCAAACACCCTAAACTGGTGTTTTGTTTCTGTTATCTTAGCAACGGCAAGTATGAACAGCAGGATACGTGCTCACAATATGCACTCGTTATTTCTCACGATGACTCTGTAGCGAGCCTTTTGTTATGTGCAACCTTTCACCTCTTTCAAAATCTGATTATTCTGATAAAATTTAAAAAAGCCAAGCGCTCAAAAATGTATGACATATACAGAAATGTACTTCACAAAACAGTTTCGTTATCTGTAGTCTTCATTATCATAATTTCAGTGTTTCCGTAGCATATAAAAATAGAAATTAAAACAAGCCTCTGCCTCTTGTGTCCTTTCCCAGCCCATAGGATAAATAGCTTGAGTCATCTATAGGGTGTGTGCGTGACCGGGGGGAGTGGTATCTTTGCACAGAAATACTGAGAACAAGAAGATGGAAAAACTGAGCAAGCAAGCTGCCTGTGATAGTTCAGGGCGGACTTTGCAGCTCGTGCAAGTTTTCTTCACATGCTCCAAACCTTTCTCCTTGGGGATTGGTTCCACTGCAGGACAGCCCATACCAGCCCTTGGTGCAAGAGCAGCGACTTTGGTATCTTCACCAAAAAAAAGAGCTGGTATCTGCTCCACTTAACACCAGAACTCTGCAACAGCTGAGAACATTTTGTTTCCATTTTTTTTCAAAGTGGAATTTCATCTCTTCCAGGCAAATGACACCTGTTCCCTAGATCTGCCATCTTTTATTGGAGGTCTACTCACACCCTACAACCTCATTTCCTGCTTTTCTTCTTTTGGGGAAAACATTGACCCAAATAAGTCCTCAAGCGCTCACATTCTAATTTTGCTCTTTTGCAGGAGAAAGAAAAACACAGAAAGCGTGCAGTACTTTGAGTGAGCCAAATTAACCAATTTCACAGAGAAAAATAAAAGAACTGAGGAGGAGGACTATGGAGATTTTAAAGTGAGTAGTGAATGTTTTTTATTGTATGCAAGTTGTGGACATCAGCAAAGCAGGAGCTGTATCTGCAGCAAAGGTGGCACGGCTTTGCTTTTGTTTTCTCAACATTGCAGAGAAAAGAAGAGAGACCCGGTGCATTTGCTGGTCATTTAGGGTACATTTTAATCAGAACTATTCCTGTTTATGAGGACTTAAAGTGGCACCACCAAAAATAGTTTAGACTTTTGGAATGAGCAAAATGGACAAAAAAACTATTGTGGAAGAAGAGATGAGAAGGGGACAGGTTCCCCACGGGAACAGCCTAAGGAGAGCGAAAGGAGAGAGCACTAAGCGATTATTTCAGCATCCCAGGCGGGGATGGGAGACACGGACCTGAAGGAGCAGAAGAGGGGATCCCCAGGAGAACAGAAGGGCAGCAGGGGGGCACTGCGATCACACCGGCTGCTGGAAAAGGGGCTGTGGCAGAAGTGGAACTGTCTTTCTGTATCAGTGTGAACTGGAAAGGAGAAGCAGCGCCGGGTCTGAATCCTAACAATAGCAGGAAGAAGGATCTTAGGGGAGTTTACAAAGCTGTGATGGACGATATTCACACCTTTTTTTAAATACAAATGGTCCAATCATTTTTCCTTGCATTTTACTACATTTTATTTGTGCGTGTGTTTTCTTCAGTGTTTTTCCTTCCTTTTGTGGTTGATACTGAGCAACAGAAGCAGCATTTTGGCAGCTGAGTGAAATACCACGTGCCTTTAAGATGCGAGCAGCAAACTGGAATGCACTTTAAGGCGATATGTATTAATGAATCAAGGAATGACACCGTCAGAAATAAGTTCATGTTTTGTAAAATATGAGAGTAGGCTTCCAGGACTCTACACTTTAGACAGAAATAAAATGCAGCAAGCTGTTTAAAATATATATTCATTGGCACTTCATAGTGATCTGTAAATGTTCTTTGTAATCTTTTAAGCTTGACAGCTAGAAAACGAAAAAAAAAAAAAAAACAACCGTCCTCCATTTCAGAATGCCAGCACTGTGTTGGAATGGCTTTAGAGAAGAAGACAGGCTTCTGGACCTCAGTGAAATCCAGCTAATAGTGAGAGCACACATAACATTGCTAAAAATGAAAGCCAAAGTGTTCTTGGCACCTTTCCACCCGTAAGCATTCATTCATTTGAAAAATAGTATTCCTTAGAGAGGAACAAGCTAGCAAAGAAAGGCAGAGTCACAGAAGGACAGCGCACAGTTTTCCACTTCTAACGGCACCCACCATTTCTGTGCACAGATCAGCACTAAAATCAAATTTTGGATCAAGGTCTGCCTGGCACTAGGTGCTGCACATAAAATTGCCACACCACGAGAACCAGGGTATTTCCAAAGCTGCAATTTGTCGGACACCAACAAGTAGGGATTAACAACCACATCGGAAATAATGAGCCTTGACAGATCTAGGGTTAAATACTTTAAAATTAGATCCTGCTGAAAGCTGAATCCTGTTGCTTAGCGACGACTGCATGGGATGCTGCTGTCACTCCACGGATGCTTCTCTGGGGAGTCAGCACTGCGCTCACAGAAGTGGGTTATGATTGGGTCAAGGTGACATCACGAAGCACCGCAGCAACATTTTTTTAAGGTAGCATGTAGCACCATTGCACTCAGCACAATAGCTGTGTAGCCACTGGGAGGCTTAAGGAAACATCTGGCTTTTCTTTTGAAAGGGCTCCACTCTACCAACACGGTACCTGCCTCAAGGAAGGGCTCAGGGACCCCATGGAGACAGCAGGTTGTTCTGGCAAGCACACCATAGCCCAACACAACAGGTGGACTTTTAATCTTTTCCAATTACCCACAGCCAAAGGAAAAGAAAGATAAAATGCCTGTAATTTGTGGAGGTCAGGTTGCGTATGCAGAGCATGGAATCCTCCACCAGCAGCTCAAAAAACATGCACAAAGCTTAGGAGAGAGAGGAAAACGCACCCTCCCAGAAAATGACTGAAAATTTGGTTTGCTGAGCTCATTTAAGCATTTAAAGCAAATGAGAACCTGCCAGATCTTAGCGAGAAAATACCAAAATGCCAATTTGATGGAATAAAAAAAAAAAAAAAAAGTGTTGGAGACATGAAATCAACTTTTAAATGTAATGAAGTGCAGAGTTTTCCAAAATACCACATGCCAGGTGAAAAGCACTGGACACCTGAGGGCTTCTGAGGTTGGGCTGATAGGGACCAACCTGAGTCTGTGGGCAAGGCAATAACCAAGAAATGAATTACCACCATCTTTTTAGGAATGGATGCAAAAACTGTGCATCCAGTCCAAATGAGTATGCTGCCCATTAATAGAAGTGGGGATTACAGAAGTGGAGACAACCAGCATAAACGAAAAGCTCACCTAAACGTGCAACTGTAATAAGTCACCTGTCCTTTTGTAGATGCTGAAAGAGCAGAGAAGTACTTGGTTGAAGGTAGTCATTCTGATGACTCAAAGTATGATGACAGCAGAAGAGGCATCTCCTAGGAGCAGAGCTGCAAAGGCAGGGCAGCACTGAGGCCGGCTTGCAGAAAGCACTGACATTCCTGAGGAGCATCCGTACGTAGCTCCTGCCATGCGTGTGTCAGCACACTGAATGCAAACCAGGACTGAGCTAAAAGAACCGGAAGGGTGGCTACAAGGAATGCAGATCATGTCTTCCAAACGGAAAGCAAATGATCTTGGTTTGTTTAGTAGCTCAAGAGCCCAAGGAGAGGAATGATTGCTTTTGTACTGAGGCAATGGGAAAATAAGCACTCGTGTTTAACGAAGCTCTTTAGACAAACACTGGCAGGGGATAACTAATTATGTTAGCTGGAAATGGGTTGTAGCTGCAAGAGCAGGTAGCTTTCAGGAGAGCCTGCTTGAAGAACAAGGAGAATAAGAAACCCACACCATCTGAAGACTGAGAACTTCAAGCACAGCTGATACTACTGTCTTGTCTCAGACGCAAGAACAACTTACAGCTCAAAACAGGAGTTTCTACATCCAGATACACTAGGGAAGTTCACAATAACGTTGCTGGACTTTTACTTGTACTCCTATGTGATTGCCACAAAGCTGCCAGATGTTTGCTGTTACACAGATACACACGCAGAACACTCAAATTAAGAACACTACAGGTACACGGAAACTCGAGATCTAAGAAAGAATCAGCACATTCTGTGTCGAATTTAGACATGCATTGTTAAAAATAAATCTAATCTAAGTAGTATTTCCTGAACAGATGTCCTCCAAATCCAGAGGGCATACCTGGGTAACTGCTTTGGTGAATGCTTTACTTCAGGAGCTGTGGCTCCACACTGAGGGTAATTCCCAGCAGTCACAAAGAAAAATGCTCTCTGACATTTAACAACAATGGTGTGAATAACAATTAGATGTCATTAACACATGATTCTTAGCTGTGGTTTTGTCCAAGAAAAGTAATTTCTGTATGAGCTACACTGAAGTGAACGCTTACACAATTCTGCTCCCACCTCCTGATAACTCTGCTTCCCAGGCACCACGAGGAGTTCACGCACGTGCGCTCATCCAGGCAGCAGATCTGTCCCAGGAGCAGGGTGCAAGCTGAGACAAGTGGAAAATGGGATGGGAGCATTTTGCTCCTGCTGCTGGAGGAGGGCGTTGCCACTGGTAGGCCTTCCACAAGGCCTTACGCATAAGGGTGCAGCAGATCCCATCAATCACAGCTAAAGGAAATACTGAAAAAGCATCAAGTGAGAACTATGCAGCTTTATCCAGGGATATGCTCTTGAAATTATCCATCCTATACTGCACTGCTGATCTCTGAGTGCTATACAAGCAGCTTAACTGCAGTGATACAGATATAGAACCAAGTAATCAAAGACAATTCATCAGAAAAAAACTTGAGTTTTTTTGCAAAAAAGCGAAATTAAAGAGGTGAGATGTCTCACACGAGGACAAAAGGTGCATAGCAGTATTCCAGCAGTTTCCAAGATGTCAGAACATTCCTCAAGTTCCATTAAACCTCAGCCTTAATAGGATATACTTGAAATATTACGGCCAGTTACGGATGAACTCACCTGAAAACAAACCCTGCTATGAACTGATGGGGTCTTGCTACCATACACATTACTTCCACGTGCATGCAACGTTCTTAACCAAGCAGAGACCTACAACGAATTACATCTCCTTTTGTTTTTCCAAACAAACCCACTCTCGTGGAAGAGATTTAAAGGAAAGCAGGGGGCTCTCAGAGCACCCTTTGGGACTAATACCACGATCTGTGGATAAAGAGAGAACGCAGCACTTTCTGTTTGCAATGCCGTTTATTTTATAAAAGCCCCTTTGATCATCTGCATGAAAAATGTGGGCAGAAAAGTCACAAATGTTATAAAACAAAGTTTATTCTGCAATATTTTGTCATAATGAATTGCATCTCTTTGGTAAAAATAAACTTTATAAACATTTTAATTAACAGAGATTAGCATACAAAAAACTAAACTTCTGTAAATATTCTTTAAAACGGGTAAAGGACTAAAAGTAGAGGAAAAAGGGTTAGAATTGGTCACCTACGGGCAAAATTATCCTAACCAAACCCAAGGACGCTGCTTATGCTACATCAGAAACAAGCTAGAGGGAACATCTTAAAAACAACTCTGGTTCATTTGATCAGAAAGCATTCTTACAATTCACTTTTAAATAAATAATAGTTACAATGAATTGGCAATTATAAAATGTTTTATATCACTATATGGCAGCAACATAATACTTTTAATTATGCACTTTTTAGTTTGAAGAAATGTACATTTATAAAACAGACTTGGTAATGGCACTGGCAGTTAGTTGTGAAGAATGTGCTTTAAGATAGAATGGCAGGTGCAACATTTAAAATAGTCTATTTCTTCTTTTTAATAAATATTTTGACTACACCGTTATTAACATGTATGAGTGTAGTTTGCTTTAACCAAAGCTTTTACTTTTCAGTCTAATGAGAAGCCGCAAACTAGGCAACCTCCATTTTAAAATTGGATTTTAAAACATTTGAGGCAACTTTCACAAAAGCAATAATTTAGTATCTGGGTCTGACAGACCAGTACAGGTTTGTACAGTATTCACACCACAATTTATCCAAAGCAGAGCAGCCTCCCTTCCACACCAGTCCCATGCACTTCTCCACCGTGTTTAAAGAATTGAAGGTGGTTCATTAATACTTTTGTTGCCTTTTAACTGCTGTTAAAGTATATTTGAGTCAACCATTGGCATGAACATTTTACATATGTCACTAAAGAAAACCAACCCACCAACAGTCAAAATAACTTTTAATTATACTCCATTTATACTATATACACCAGGGTCTTTAACTCAGGTGGCAAACAAACCCAAAACCCCATTCTAGCTATGGAAGCAAAAGGAACCGCAGCTATTCTGACCTTCAGTTCTCCTGCTGAAAGCTGTGAGGATGGATGCAGCTTTCACTGTTAGCTGCTCATCAGCGTAGGTTTATTGCTTGTTGCATATGGTCATTAAATGCATTGGTAGCTTCCCAGTCCCATACCTTCAGTAACACTGAAGCCACCATCACCAGCTTCAGGGTTAGTCGTGGCACAGCCACGCTCCTAATTAAGTATCGACCTCCTCAGGTTTTATCCAAGGCCAAAAGAAGCTCAGAACCAAACCCAACCGCGGAGCTGATATCGGCACGGCTTCCCAAGTAACTGGACCTTGATCCAGCTTTCCTTGGAAGCTGGAGGAAAGTTGCAACCAACTCCAGCACGAGCCATATGGCACCCTTCTTCAACAGCACCCCACCGAAGTCATGGCACTGAGCAAAACTCCTGAGGGCTAACAGCATCTCTTTGTAGGTGAATCCTCATTTTCTGCATTGATGCAGACTCTGCCCTTTGCAGTATTCCATCAAAACGCAAAAGCAAACTATGAGCAAAAAGTAGTTCCACTGAGCATTCACATCTCCACTTCCAAAAATCCTAAGAACCACTGCATTTATCTGTAACTTTCTTTTAAACAGTGAGTTTTCCCCTACTATCCATCAGTGACACCTCCAATATCAGATCTAATTGGCTAATGCACCACTTGTGATATCCAGAAGACATACACATCTGTACAAACGTTGTCCTGTTACAGGTGTAGACTAATGGGCATTAACACAAAGCCAGAATGCATCAGAGTGCTTTTCTTCCCTTTCAAGAAATAAAACTATTCATTCTTAAAACCAAAGTAAATGAAAAAAAAAAAAAAAAAGGAAAAGACATTTTCTAGTGTTTGTGCTTTAAAAAAAAAAGTTGGCTTTGAATTCCAAAACATGCTACAAAAGAACCTCAGATATTTCAGGCTTGATCCAACAGCCATGAAATCAGTGGGAGCACCACTATTGTCTTCAAGAGGCACTGAACCAGGCCCTTAAAGAAGCAGACCTTCAGCAGCACGGCTGTATTCATATTTAAAGTAGAAGTTTATGGCAGTACTCATGAAAAGACTGACAAATACGAAAAAACATGGATTTCTAAAAGGCCTCTCAAGAGCCAGAAAAACATTCCTCCAGGGGAAGGTTAGCTTTTGGCTGAACCCAGCACTGTCTTCAACAACCGAAACAGTGGACGCTGGTTTCCTACTTCTAACTCTTACTCGGCTTTGCCCAACACCTGCTGGAAACAACAGCTTAATGTGCTAGCTAAAAACTTTATGGCACATCACACTGCCCTTCAGAAACAGGAAAGATGACCTCTTATAGTTGTCTAAGATTCTGATACA
Source organism: Numida meleagris (assembly GCF_002078875.1). Classification (NCBI taxonomy): domain Eukaryota; kingdom Metazoa; phylum Chordata; class Aves; order Galliformes; family Numididae; genus Numida; species Numida meleagris. The sequence goes on from NC_034411.1 coordinate 8,561,967, forward strand.
TACTTAAGGCATCCTTACTCTTACAGCACTGTTAAAACCCACTCTAACAGAACTGCATACCCATTTCTGAACAGAAAACCTTTTTTCTTTAAAAAAAAAACAATAAAAGATCAGAAACCACAACTTATTTAAATTAAAGAGGAAAAAATTCACCATGCTACTAAAATTTTTTTGGCCAAAAGATGCGTGGGAACTCTAAAGAGACTCTTTTATTGCAAAAATGAATTGTGAAGGAATTCCTTCCCAAAACAGAGAAGTCCTCCTGAGTTACAACAGACATCCAAGGGGCAAAGGCTAGCCTTGCTTGTTAGATGCACTGCATGTGGCAGGCCAAAAGGATTCACGGAGCAGAAGGCACGCTGATTTGGGAAACAGAAAGTATGGACAGCCAAAAAAAATGAAATTGCTTTCCTGTGTTCAGAGATTCAGAAAGAACCTATCTGGCTTTGTTTTAGGTTAGGGGTGAAAATTCTCTTTTCAGTGGTCATTCATGACCCAGCCACCTAAAACCTCTACCTCACTTCCATTTTAAACAGCACGAGCTGCTGTTCTTTATTCTCTGAGTCCATCTGTTCCACTGGGGAGCAAGGGGGCAGATGTGGCAGTGGGACAGCAGCAGAACTTCTGCTAATGCACACTCTCAGACACATGGTCTGATTATCAGGCGGTGCTATGTGGAGCCTGGAGTTGTACTCAATGATCCTTATGGGTCCCTTCCAACTCAGGATATTCTACAGTTCTACCATTCTACTACATGTTCAACAGTGGCAGTGATAAGAGGACATCAAGCTTGGCAAGTGGCAGTTTTCACTGTTGGCTACACTCAAGATTTGCGTGCATCTGCAAGAAAGTGACTCCCTAGCCTCTGCGCCCCAAGACACTATGTCTTAAAATGGAAAAAAGCTCAAAAAAAAACAAAAACCAACAACAAAAAACCCCAACAGGTTCAGGAAGCTGACCTACAGACAGCAGGTTGGCAGTGGGGGTACAAGCAGGAAAGAAAAATAAAACAGAGGATGGCACCCACCTCAACTACCCCTTGTCCATTCTGCCCGGGAGGGCTGTACTCCTTCCCTCTGCCCGGGGTACTCACATCTCGCTGAGGGCACCTCCTGCAGCGCTGCAGTTTTTCAGCCATTGCACTGGATGGGCTGAAAACTGCAGCCCCTGGGAGCTGCCTCTGCAGCATTTCCACTGAAGAGCAGTTAGAAGAGCAGAGAAAGCACATGGGAGGAGGTAATTCAGGCCAGAACGGTTTTTTTTTTTTTTTTCCTTCTTTCTTTTCTTTTTTCTCCTCCTTTTTAAATCTTTACATGAAAGTCAGAGCCCTCAGACGGGGCAAAATTCACCTCTGCAGATGGGGCCAGCAGAGATGTCAACATGAACCATAACATGCATCTGAGCAAATATAACTCTGGGAAAAAAATAACTATTTAAAAGAAAAAAAAAGAAAAAGAAAAAAAAGATCATTAAGAAGTATGCTTTCAGGTTTTCACAAGTCATGCATCTCTTCTAATCTGAGTTTAATTTTTTTTTTTCTTTTTAGGCAGTGATTTAAAAATAAATGGCTAAATTACAGTTAGTGCCAAAAATAAAAAAGCAATGAGTCCTCTTATGGCTTTGATCTCCCTTGTGAAGGGTAAAAGTAGAAGAGTATTGCCACAATTAAAAAAAATATATGTATATATTCAACATTGACAAACATACTATTTTTTCCTTTGCTTGTGACCGTGAGTCTTTGCAGTACTTATTAAGGAACCCAAGCACGTCTGGATGCCAGCAAGGTGGAGCAGGGACCCCGCTGCTTCTTTCAGCTCCTCATCAATTTCTTGACATAACTCCTTGAGTGCTTTGTTGCTAGGCTGACTTTTCTCAGAGGTATCTACACAAGGTTGTGATGCATAGCCACTGTCTCCAAGAGGATCGTCTTCATAGTCAACGTCTGTATCCACTTCACTGTGAAATCCTTCGCTACCATCGCTGCCAGCATGGCTGTTCTTGGAGATAAATTCATACACCTCATCAACGGAGGACAAGGAAGACACACTGGACCTAGATGCGCAACGCTGCGAACCCATGCTGCTAGCACTGTAATTATGATCCTCCTTCGGATCAATATTGGTGGCTGCAGAATCATTTTCTTGCAAATTTATGGAACTGGAAGGATTAAACGCGCTGCCATAACTCCTCTTCTTAGGTGTCTTCAGAGACTGAGGTTTCTCACCTATTAAAAATGAATTCCATCAGTAAGTGTATACCCAATGACATCACCTTTGAAAAAACCCACACTTTGGCTGCTGACTGCAAAGAGTAAGCTGGAAGTGAGCATTTAAGAGCTAGTATATCTTATGCACATTTCCTGCCATCCACAGAAGGCAATTGTCTTCAGCTAATCACAAATAAAAGTTGGAGAAACACTGAAGTAGCTAAGAGAATCTTCTTAGCATCTAGTACAGAAAGGGAAGGCAAGGGAAGAACTTTGCACAGAAAAAAAAAAAGGAAAAAAGAGAAGGTCATTCTATAAAACTAATGCTAGCAGAAAGAATAATTAAAATAGATTTGCTTCTTGACTCTTCTTATTACCAGAAAGATCCACTACTGCAACTTTAAAGAAAATGTGTAGCTACCGGCTGAAGGAAAAAACAGTAGAGTGGCTTATGCTTACAGTCTAGCATCCCTTGTTCAATTGAAGTATTCAACAGCATCATTGCAGTAGCAGCATCAATATCAGATTCTGCGAAGGAAAAGCAGCAAAATGTTAGAACCCAGGGGGTAAGACAGACAAAATTAGGTCTCTAGAACACACAAATAATATATAGAACTGCATACATTGGTCTAATATGAAGAACAGCAGAAAAATGTGTAAGGATTCAGACCCAGCATGACTCTAATACAGCGAAAAATTAAGGCACAGTGATCCAAAGTGGCACTGTATGAGCAACGTGGCTACAGAACAGCCGTGTACCTCAAGTACCATAACTGTACTAAAGCTGAACTCTTGCTGAATTCTTACTTAACTGAATTCACTAAACCACATCCAAAGCCAAGAATCAGCAGCATTAATATCATCATATGAGCATCTGATTATCAACAAGTGGCTTTTGTTTGTAAAGAAAGACAACATATGGCGAAGCAAAGCACCTGATCAGCTTCATACCCTCATTCTATGAATGAATGCACAAGACTGAAGAATGCCGTTAAACACAGCTCTAATTTAGCACACATTTTCTGTTTTCTATTACCTCAGGACAAAGTGCCCTCTTTGCAGTATTTTTCACGCTACGAACATGTAAAAATGGAATAAATAGAGAAGACAAAGGGGGAAAAGAACAGAACTGCTCCATCTAGAAGGCACAGAGATATGCATAATAAATAGGTACTTGGAAAAACATTCAGATGAACAGCAGTGATTTAGTTATGGTGACAAACACTACTTGTAAAATGCTATCCTTTGCTGCACTGAGTGGTTTACTTAAATATCAAAAGAGGCATCTATCTTGTGGACATTTCAGTCTTGGATACCATATCCTCATGTGCATACGCATGAGCAGCAAGCAGAGGAGCAGGGCTGGAAGACAGGGTGCGGGGAAGTGCCAGCATTAAGTGGAACGGTCTCTCCATCCTGCTCAGCGATGCTGAGAAAGGAGCTGCTGAACTGAAACATCAGCAATCCCATTTGCAGCCCGTCCCCCACTCCACTACGTGCATTAACTGCACTACCCAACATCAGTGGGGCTAAATTTTAGGAAGAAGACTGTGGAAGTGTCAATTAGATTTTCTTATATATATATATACACATCTATAGCCTCACCCCAGTTGAGGGGAAATCTGAAGAACATCACAATGGCTGTTAATCAACATGGAAAGTAAATGAGCTGCTGTTTCTAACACAGGTTAGAAGACATACACCTTCCCCATTATTTTCAGTTTCTATAATTTTTAAATCAAGATACTTTAAGGTCTTATTCTATTGCACTTGCAAGATTTTTTTATTCTCTGCTTTGTCTTTGGCAGTAACAGAGCAACTGAACTGACAAGTCATAATTCGCAATTTACAGCGCAACTGACAAAAAGAAATAAAACCTTCAACAGCTACTTTCCTTCACTTTCCATAATCAGCAAGTGAAATAGCCTGATTCCTCACTTGCCATCAGACTTCTTTTAACAAACAGCACTGGTACATAAACACCACTTTGATAAACTGACAGGTAACAGGAGGCACTAATGAAACACTACAACCTGCAAGTGGTGCTTCTGAATCATAGAATTATTAAGGCTGGAAAAGACCTTTAAGATCATCATGTCCAATCCCAATTCATCCCCACCATGCCCACCAACCCCTATCTCTCAGTGCCACATCTCCACGGTTCTTGAGCACCTCCAGGGACGGTGACTCCACCAGCTCCCTGGGCAGCCTGTGCCAGTGCCTCACCACTCTTTCAGAGAATAAACGTTTCCTAATATCTAATACAAACCTTCGCTGGCACAACTTGATGCCATCATCTCTCACTAGTTTCCTGGGAGCAGAAGCTGACCCGGTCTTGCCACAACCTCCTTTCAGGCAGTTGTAGAGAGCAATAAGTCTCCTCTGAGCCTCCTCTCCTCCAGACTGAACAGTCCCAGTTCCCTCAGCCGCTCCCCATGACACTTGTGCTCCAGAATCCTCACAGCTCTGTTGCCCTTCTCTGAACACGCTCCAGGGCCTGTGCCTTTCTTGTAGCAAGGGGCCCAAAATCAAACACAGTACTCGAGGTGTGGCCTCACCTGAGCTAAGTACAGAAGGATGATCACATCCCTAGTGATGCTGACTGCTCTATACATTTTACATGCTAGCATCCCCAGAGAAATAGGAAGAAGTTCTGCAGCAACTTCATTCATCTTGAAGAATTACCAGTGCTCCTGGTCACCATTATTACGTTCTGCCTTCCTTGGCAATTGCTGTTCTTGAGAAAAAAAATAATAATAATAATTTCCCAGATCTGTCCTAGGACTCAGCAAAATGACTTTTACACCTGGTAACTAAAACTAGCCTCTTACCTCAGCAGCTGCAGCACAGAGCTGGGTGTCCTGCTGCCACAGCCCTGCTTTTGTTGATGGCATTTTATTATCCTGAAAGAGCTCTAACAACAACACTACAACAAATTAACCCATGCACACTTCTTCTTGGAATCAGTCCTTTAACATTTGAGCATGATTCATTTCCCAGCACTTTAATTATTTTTGACAAGGACAAACTGTCAGTGGATTAAGCTTTATTACTGAGGTACAAGACCTGTGCTCAACAGGCTCCTTCTAAGGAAATGTGGTGATATCCCAGCACGCTGCCTAGCACCTTTCTGGTATGAAGGCCTACTACAATGTTGTAAAACAAGGAAAACTGTACAAGCACATATGGGAAAGTGAAGTAACCATCTTCTGCTCAGCAGCTGTTGCTACTTCTATTTGCATTTGACTGTCAATGAAAAACAGATTTCCATCTTTAATTCACACCCCCCCCCCTTTTTTTTTTTTTTTTAAATCTGATCCTAGTGGGCTGTTCTTCCTCAAGGAAAGTGAAAGTAGGAGAAAAGCATCTCCAACAGTCTTTAAAACCTGTAAGAGTAGGCAGATACAGATGAGGAAGAGGATACCAGGAAGACAGCAACACTGCACTCAGCAAGAATTCCCTGAAAATAAACAGTAAAACAACCCAAGGGATGCAGAGGTGAGCACGCTGGCTAGTTAAGGTGTGAGTTACACACAGCCCTGAGTCCTGCTTCAAGCTGCGTTTCAGCCAGAAGCTGCTCCTGCTAGAGCTTCAGCAAGGCACCTTCACCTGCAGGTGTCCACATTAAAAGAAAACTCATTCCTTTGGAGGAGCGACATCCCTATGGGTTTGTGCTGCAAGAGTGGCTACATGGACATCCCCTACTTAGCTTGCATGCTGCTGCTGGCATAGCTGTGACAAGAGCTGCAGTTCGGCAACTGCCAAGAATGACTGTACCAAACAATGTGTCATCACCTCAGGTCTCAGTGCACAGACAACCAAGAAGGGTGGGCATATTGTAGAACATCCTTCAGACATCTGCAGTCACCTGTGTTTAACGTGGTAGATGGGGAGATGGGTTGTACTATGAACTTCTAGCTGTGGCCAAAAGAGATCACAGAACCATCACAGGATCACAGAATCATTCAGCTTGGAGATCTTCAAAATGACCAAGCCCAACCGTCAGCCTAACCTACTGAGTCCCATCACTAAACTACATCCCTACCTGCCACGTCCTCACATCTATTAAACACCTCCACAGACAGGAACTCCACCACTTTACTTGGGCAGCCTGTTCCAATGCTTCACCACCCATTAGGTAAAGAAATTATTCCTAATGTTCAGCCTAAACCTCCCCTGGCGCAACTTGAGGCCATTGCCTCAATCCTATCACTTGTCACCTGAGAGAACACTGACTCTGAACTCACCACAACCTCCTTTCAGGCAGTTGTAGAGAACAATGAGGTCTCCCCTCAGCCTTCTCTTCTCCAGACTAACCTGCCCCATTTCCCTCAGCCACTCCTCACACATCTCATTTTCTAGTTCCTTCACCAGCTTTGTTGCTTTTCTCTGAATGGGCAACTCATTGTCTCTCCTGTAACGAGAGGCCCAAACTGAACACAGTACTCTAAGGTGAGGCCTCACCAGGGCTAAGTACAGAGGGAAGGTCACTTCCCTCATCCTACTGGCCATATTATTTCTGATGCAGGCCAGGAATCACTGGCCTTTGTGCCCACCTAGGTGCACTGCTGGCTCACGTTTAGTCAGCCATTAACCAGCACCCCCAGGTCCCTTTCAGCTGGGCAGCTTGCCAGGCACTTGTCTCTGAGCTTACACCCAATTCCCTCAACCAGACTGCTGACAAAAATATTAAACAAACTAGCTCCAAGACCGAGCCCTGGGGAACGCTGCTGGTGAGCAGGCACCAAGTAGCTTGAGCTCCATTCAGTATGACTCTGAGCCCAGCAATCCAGGCAGATCACTCCTCCACAGTCATATCCCCACCAAAACTCAGTCCAATCCAATCTTCCTCTCCCAAGCTTTGGTGACTGTGGTTAAAATAATAACTAGACAACGTAAACTCTTTCAGTTGTGGATGCGACTGTTGTGGTTTTTTCCTATACCTACTGCATGACTTGTGCGGCTGCAAACACACAGGGACAAACTTGGCTATGGAGCAGCACAGGTACTATGGCATCTAGAGCTATGTGCCAAGACAGTTTGCTAAACCCATCTCATTCTTCTCTTCTGAGGACTAAAGGGAACATTTTGCATTTTTTAAGGTGACGTCTTAACTAGAGAGATATTGTACATCTATTCTGTTCATCAGCAAATTTAGATATTTCTGCACAGCTACACGGGCAACAATACCAACTTGTGCTCAACCTTTTTGGGCAAATGGGTGAAGTGCTATCTGTGAAGCACTCTCCTGACTTGTTCCTTGTTCCCTTGCAATTACTGCCCAGCCACCTATACCAAACACCCAACTTTCAGGCGCTACTGTGGCTACACACCATATACAACAGAAATCTGCTGCCTTTCTGTCTCAGTTCATGGTAACCAATAAAAACCAAACTAACTACAGGCAATCCCCAGTGTAGAGATACAGAGCTTTCAAAGTGGTTTTCTACAGAACTACTCAGTCTTAAAGTAGGTCACATTTGATATGCCTGCTAAATACTTTGCTGGAAAACAATGAGACTCCTCTTACAATCTGAAACCAATCTTACGGATTTAAGCTTAATACACAAGTCACTAACACAATAAGCATGCATTCTGTTAAATCAGTTTTGTTTTCTTTTTTTTTGTAATCTAGCAGTCCCTTCAGAACAGGCCTGTATAAAAAATTAATCAAAATCACCTGAGGTTCAGAATATGCTTGTGACTAGCAAAAGCAGCAGAGCAGAAGGAAAGAAAATTCATTGTTACCTTTGAGAGATCGGCCATTATTCTGCTTAAGTACTGAAGATAAGTAGTGAGGAGAAGATGACCTACTGAAAAGAAATTCAACAAGTCAAGTTATTAACCAAACAACGCGTACAAAGTGTATTAGACAATATTATTATCACAGAATAATTTTTTAAAAACACACAAAAGACACCACAGTTCAGCTGATAAACCAAACAGGCAACAATTTCTATTGCCCTCAGTGGAGTGCTGGTCACATTGTTCATACAGCATAATGAACCATCATCTGCATTTGGGAAACACCCCACACGGAGGAGAAGCCTTGCTAGCAATGCAGACTTCAAGCAAAGACATATTTATTTTAGTAAGTAAACCTGCATCTGAGCAGAATGGTAGCTGATGCAGTGACACTCAGAATCTGGGAGAAGCAGCACAGGTAAGAACCAGTTGGGTTTGTTTCTTTTTTCAAGCAGTGAAAGATTAGCAAAAATGAAAGTCTCCCTGTGCAAAACACTAAGGAAGGACAACAAGAGCTATCTGCTGATTCCCCAGTTATCTGCAGCTGGGCTGCTCTGTGGATGACACCTGCTTTTTGCATTATCTTAGCAGCTTTCACTTGGCAAAGTACCACTTAGTACACTGCAGAATACAAGTTGTGCTATACATCCAGCCCTAATTATTCAGTTCATTATAAATGCACTACCAAACAGAAATAAATGCAACAGTAACAATACACAACTTTTAAAATGGCATGAAGCACAGCAATAAACATTTTTTAATTCTTCTACCTGTACTGTAAAAGGGCAATAAAAAGACAAGTCCAATCTGTAAAAGCTACCTCACTGGATTAATGGAATAATTTTATCATTAAGGTATGTTTACCTTTTATATTTATCTAGTTAGGCAGCTTTATTTGTTAAAATTAGCCAGATATCTCTTCCTCTCCACTCCCCCTCCCCCTAATACAAAGCTGCTAAGCGTTTGATTGTATAGATTCTTTAATTACTGGTCTAGATCATTAATTAAAACCAAACCAACTGCATCAATTATTAAAATACCCTTTGCAAACTAGAATATTCTTTCTTTAAGTTGAATTGTGAACAAAGTATTTTTCAGCCTGCTGCTGTGGCTGCACACACCTTTCCCACCCTGCAGTCAGCTGCTATGGGGGATGCCCTTTGGTGCTGCCACCCCCAAGATTTGCCACCACCATTGTGCCCAATCTCAGCTTGCCAACAGTGACAGCTCCAAAGGTTGGTGCAGTGCAGACTGCTAATGGCAAGGAGAAAGTGCACAAATTGGAAAGCAAGGTGACTTGCGATGCCTCATCTGAGCCAAATAGGGAGTTCTTGCTGCGCTGCAGCTTGCCTGGCACTGGTAACCAAAGCTCCTGAAAAGGACAGCAATATTGAGCATCACCCAGTGAAGGAGCCACAGGGAGAAAGATTCAGTATAGCCGAGTGCAAACACACAAAATAGCCAAGTTGGCTATCTGATATGTTTTCTTGTGGGGGTGAAAGAGTGCAAAGGGAACAGATCCAAAAACAGAAGAAAAAAAAAATCACACGGTGAGCAGTGGAGCCAGCCCAACATGGATTGCCCCACAGCCTGCAAGTAAAGTGCACGAAGAGATGAATACCTTCGTCCTTCCATTTGAGCTCAGATCCTTCAAGAATCACACGCACATAGAGCTTCCCCATAGTAAATGAATGCTTAGTATTAAGATAACCTATGCATATGTGTATGGCACTTGTGAGATGAGGGCTGTGGAGACTGCTAGAAACAGGTGCTAGGAGCAGAATGCAGCCAGGCACCCTGCACCAACCTGCTGAACAACCTGCACGGAAATAAAATGCATCACTGATGCTAATCACCCATTACAATACAAGCTTCAGTTTACTAGACACAAGTTACAGCTTTGGAAAGCTTCTGATCAAAGCGACACCTTCAACTGTACTTTAAACCGCTGCTGAATGATAGGTATATTCCCCATGAACACAGTAAAGAAAAAATGACAAACACAAGCCTTCCCACAGCAAAATTCAAGTATCACCTGGAGTTAAGGTTGGATGGTCCTCCCCAGCGGTACCTCTGGGCTTCCTCTTTCCCTCCACATACAAGGCAGTGCCTTGGGGTCCTTCCCCAGAATTAAGCCACAATTTAAATCTCAATTCAAAAATTTTTAAACATGGGAGAAGAACAATTGTTTTTTTTTTTTTCTGCCTATGAGTGAAAGTCTTAGAAATGTATTTTTAGTCATAATAAAAAAGAAGCTACAGTCAGGGAGAAGTCAAGTGTCTTAAACTGCTGTTCCCATTTTACTATTCTTATAAATACAAGCACTACAAAACCTTTCATGTTTTGAAGTCAGTGGGAGTTTTGCCACGTGCCTGTATTTCCTTGCAATTGCAACTGTTGGCAAGTGTGACTAATCCTTCAATGAAGGCAACGAGTTACCAAAACCAACAGCTTCCAGCTCAAGTCTTGGTCTTGCAGGTACTTCAGCACTGAGATAAAAATCTCTCCCCCTTCCCTACACCTAACTTGGCTGCATCGTATTTATACAAACTAAATTAATCATACGTTAAGGCTTGTATCATCAGACTGATCTTGAAGACCTCAGAGATACTAAAAACATAACTGGACAAGGCTCTGAAGAACGTGCCCTGGGCTGGGTCCAACTCCATCCCCTGCCTCTTCAGCTGGGCAGAAAACACCCAGAGGTCCCATGCCACCTGCACTACTCTGACAGCTACAGCTCACACAGGGGTGTGGGATCCCAAGGCCAGTGTCCTGTGGGACTCTTAGAAAGTTCTGCTAAATATTCAGTATTGGTTTCACAGATTGCGTCTGTAATCCCAGTTCCTCCTGGTTGTTACGGAAACTCCTTGCAGTAAGGCAAGGCATAGGGCAATGTACAGACATCGTAATTACCTCTTATCTCACCCAAATTGTTTGCCAATCTAGATAAACCGGCCACATGCCTACCTAACTCCTGATCCCATCAGCAGCACTGCATTCCTAGTTGCTTTCCATCCTCCCGTGCCTACTCTCTGTGCCACCTCTAAGTGCTCGCTCTGACTGATGTTCCTCTTCCTGTACCAGGAACTCATGATTATGTTTACTTGAAACTCTCCAAAATCTATTGCCTAACCTTAAAATGCATCAGATGAGGAAGCCTCATCTAGCAGATTCCACCTGAGAGGACGCTTACGGGAAAGACTGTTCTTCTCATCCCCACTGCAAAATGTTTCTAACAGCCTCAGAGGAAAACGCTCCTCTCTTAGACCAACTTCTCCAGGCACTTGAGACCGTAGAGAGATTGACTGCTTTTGACAACAGCATATGATATATATATTTTATATGCAAATGCAGTGATTTACAGGAGAACGCACACCTCCTTTCCAGCAAGCAGCACCAGATACATCCCAGATTAGTCCAGGTGAACTGTGCTCAAAGCAGGATTTTGTTGCGTGTAGGGCCATTGCCTGCTCTCCGAAGAAACAGAACTCACAAGGACCTCACCAGTCCAGCCCCACGTCACCTCTTGGAAACCAGTGAGAAAAGCAGTGGCTGTTTGCAAAGCCCCTACACAAAGGCAGCATAAACCTCAACACTAACTGCTCTTGTCTGGGTTATTTCAGCCAGGACCCCTAGGAAGACACAATGAGAAGGGGGGGGGGGAAAAAAAAAAAAAAAAAAGAGGTAGAAGAAAGAAGAGAAAATATTTAAGAGAAAGCTACCCTACTGCTCAAAGGGAAAAAAAAAAAAAAACAACAGAAAATTAACACGAGTTGGGAAAAAAAAAAAAACATTAAGCTTGGCAGTCATGGCTGTGAAATCAGTGCTTCCCCACTTCTTCAGATCATGACACTGATCCCAGATCCACTATCTGGGAAGCCTGAGCTCGTGATGCTCTCTGGTCCTGTCTAGCCAGTCTTCCTGGCCTGTCTACCCAGCTCACCAAAGTCCCACTTGAATTCTTTTCCCAGTGGAAGTCAGTCATCAACAACTGCTTAGGAATGTCCTGTGCTAGGTGGGTTAACATAACTGCAAGCTGCACTTGTGTGAGAAGATCCACCTACCTTGGTGGTGATGCCGGTGGAGTGTAAAATGCAAGTGCTGAAGGAAAAGGCTGCTTTTTCAGTGCTTGAACGAGATTAGGCTTATATTCTGGATCGACACACCATAACGAACCTTTTCCATTCACCTGCAAGAAAGAAGCATAGATGCTACAGAATTGGTAACGTACATGGCAGAAGGGAGGGTACTATCAATGCCTGGATAGGACTATAGTTCCAAAGGATTCTGAGAGCTGTGTACCTACTTTATTATATTCCACTCCTGCAGTACCCCAAGGCTAGTGGCACGCACAAGAAAACAATGTGTTCCAACTAAAATGTATGAAACTATTAAGAGACAGAAGCAGTCCTGCCAAGATGCAGAGAAAAATCTCAGAGCAAACCTCAAAGTTTGGTGCAACACCTCCTGCAAGCCCACAGAGGCCACCTGGCCACCTCCAGTCAGTGCTGAGGTAGAATACAATTTTACAGATGGATACTCCACGACTTCAAAGGCCCCACAAGGCATACAAGTTTGGGGTCCTATTTAAGTCACTGGACTTTTCAGGAAGAGTGGAAATATTTTGCTATTAATGGTGAAAGGAAATCAAATCAGGGAGCATTCCTAGCTGACAAACAGAGATGCCACTCTGTAATTTTAGTTGAAGCCACTGCCCTTCAAACAGATGTCTCACAGCATCTCTCAGTTATTTATTTTTTTAACCTGAACTTTCCTTACACCTATCTCTTTGTGCTAGAACAGCGCACGGCCTGAGAAGCACAAGATAGGTATCAATAAGCTTACCCTTAATTACACAGCTGACTCCTGCTCCGTGGTGACTGACAGGAGGCTGTAGCTGGCTGGGCACTAACAGGGGGATCCTCTCAGCTGGCTCTGTCCGTCTCCTCTGCACCAGACTAACACCTTCATCTCTTCCTGATCTCTCCTAGAGCTCAGCACTTGTCCTGGTCAGCACGGTGGCTTATTGGTTGTCCCCCATAAGGGGCCCAAATCTGTTTATTGTTTCCTTTCATAGCTTGGAGGCTCTTCCATTCACAGAGTATTGGGAATGCATCCCACCCACAAACCACCGCTCTGCACTATTTTATCTATTACCTTAGGCAAGCACTTCTACTTCTGGGTTAGCATGAAAACTTATCTTGCACCACTATTTATCCTAAATGCAGACTTTCAGCAAGAGACAACCCAGTGCCTGTGAAGTTGCTTCTACCACCACACTCGGGCCTACTGCTGAACAAAATACAAAGTAGAAAGCCAACAGACGTGAGGTTAGTGCCATACTTCAAAAGGAAGCAGGACTGCAGGTGGAAATCCCATCAAGTTGGTGGAAGGCCAGTGATGCTTGATGAGATGGCAGCTCCCGCCTCTTCACAACTTGACTCCCCATTGGTGGCAATTCATAAAAAAATAAAAATCCCCAAACTCACAGCCGTGTAATAGTTTAGCAAAGAGCAGTTGCCTGAGACATCTCAAAGCAGTTTCTTGCCCTACATCATCCTTCACCTCACTAAATTACATAACTGTGTGCAAAAGTACACAGCTTTTCAAATAACTGCCAGTAAGGGCAGAGGAATAAGTTTTCACCTCTCTCCTCTACAGAGCCCAAGGCCATATGCACTGACTCTGCTACAAACTGGAGGGCTCACAGGAGAACAGAAACACCTCCCTGGTGATCCATACAGGCTGTAACCCAAGACCCCACATCCATTCCTTGCTGCCCTTTAACCACACAACTTTTCACATTGACTCTACCACTTTCCCTGCTTGGGAGGGGAAAAAAAAACAAAAACAAAAACAAACCAGAATACATTTTCATGGATGCAACCCTTTGACTTCCCCTCACCTACTCAGAACCCGATAACACCAGGGGATTTGCTAGGGAAGGAAAAGAGTGGGCAGTTCCTGCTGCCCTTACGCCAAGACATTTGGTGCGACTCCTATGCGCACCATGAGGTGTCCAGATCTGGAGCAGATCAGCTGTAATATGCAGATTCACAAAGCAGCAAGTTGTAGAGCAGTTTACAAGACTTCCCTTCCCTACCCTGATCCTTCTTCTGAAATTCACATCTCCTCTCCCAGACAAAGCTGCCCACTCATTTAAAGTAGGCACACTGAGAACCAGCGTTCAGCCCTGCACATCAACCCAGCCCTTCCTGACATCTGCTGAACTCTAGGCTTTACATCAAGGACCCCCATCTCCATTGAGAGGCTGCCAGGCACTACGTGCATTTCTGATAACGAGCCTGCTACCACTTGTGCTGAAGTCCAACCACGTGGGTTCAGGGTTTGTTTGCTGACTTTGGGGTGAGGGCAAGTGTTGTTTCATTTTGTTTTGGAAGTCAGAGCAGACTCTCTGAGAAACAGGATGGGAAATGAGAGAGGGAGGAAGGAAATCAGTAATAAAATAATTCAAGTCAGTAGGACATCTATACAGAAGTATCCTTGACTTTAAGAAGTGGATCTTTACGCAAAAGCCTTCTTGAGACAAGCTGCGTGTAGAGACATGCAAAGTTATGACAACACCGTTATGGCAGAGGTCAAAGCACTGCAGTACATCAAATGCAGGAATTAAGAAGGTTGTTTGAATGCTAGAGCTGTGCTAAGAGATCACAAGTGAAAAGTTGGTTTAATATTCACGGCAACTTTCAGATTAAGAAACATCCTATTACAGTGCTTCCATTTAGATGCTTTTCATAGTAAAAAAAATTTCTTATTTTCCCCTTATTTAATCAGACAGCAAACAAATAAGTGAGCTGAGGTATGTGAGGGTATAGGACAGGAAACAAGCAAATACTATTTGAGCAAAATCTATTGGAAATGAGTCTGTAAATGGAAAAAAAAATTGGCAGCAATAAATTCAGTAAAGCACCAAGACATTTGGGAGAATTCAAGGTAGACATGCAATCGCAGTTTGACCCATTTTTTTTCCTGATAAGATTCCTTACCACTGTGCTGCCCCATGTCCTGCAGCATGTGTCTCCCCGTTACTTTTGTGTTGTTCCTGTTGGCAGAGCGCGTGTGTGTCTTCACATGGGTGTGAAGGTGGGAAGGGGACAACAAGTGTTTTCAAGCTCCCCAGCTTGGCACCTCACACCAACAGCAAAAGCATCCCTTCTGCTATGGCACACAGCAACCCACTGACTGTAGGTACAAACTGCAGTGTCACCTGCCAGGCTGCTAGCCCTGCCCAACTCACAGAGAGGGGCAGAGCCCCAGCAACAGTTATCTGTAGCAGGTTCCCTAACGATACATCCTTCCCAGCCACGAGGGTGCACCTTGCCAATTCCAAACCCCACACGTGACACTGTTCAGAAAATCAGCATTGGCAAAAACTTAAATAATTGCCCTCAAACAAATGAGTTCCTTTAAAAGAAAACAAAACACCACAAAACAAAGAAATCACACCACAAGACATCCTGAAACAGATGTCTAATATGTTAGGTTGAGTATTATAGCCTAGCAAAATTCTAAGTGGAAACAAAGTCCTATACAATAAGGTTTGTAAAGGATGTATTGCAGGTAGCTCTACCCAGCTCAGTACTAAACACAAGGTCAATTAAGGCACTTGGACACTTGTCAGAAGTGGCATTTCTGAAATAACAACAGTTGTGAAGAAAGCGTTTAAAGGATTCCAACACGCAACTGCTTCACACATGGTGAGGGGAGGAAGCCCTTGAGAACAACAGGGTCTTCTTAATTCCCTTGTGAATTTCAAGCCTTATTTAACTCCCTCCCCCCCAGGCCTCACCTTGCCATGGCTTCTCTCCACCTTCCGGAAACATTTATTCAAGGAGAGGTTGTGTCTGACAGAGTTCTTCCACCCCGTTGGTGCCGTGGCGAAGTAGGGGAAGCGTTCCAGGATCCAGCTGTAGATTTCTTTGACTGGGAGGCTCTTGTTGGGAGAGTGCTCAATAGCCATGTAGATGAGGAGGCTGAAAGAATAAGGAGGCTTGGAAGTGGAAGATTTTTTTTCTGGATTCTGGTAGGAGGGCGAGAAAGATGGCACGCTGTCACCCTCAATGTCATATAAAGGGCTAACAATTGGAAGACCCTCACTTCCAAGGCTGAAGTTTGTTAGAAGATTAGTACTTTCATGCAGCCAGTTCAAATTTGTGAGCTCATCATCTGCTGAATCGCTGTCCACTACAGTGGCCTTAGGCCTCCCCGCATCCCCTGCATCGGGCAGGCTTCCCATCCTGTGTGACTGTCTTAGTCCTGCAGCTTTCTCTGCTCCTGGAGTTTTAGCTTTCTTATCCGGAGTCATTCCAGTGACTGGACCCATTTAGTTTGATTGGTCTGCAACAAAGGAGACAGAAATCAATGCAAAACTTCAAAATCATGCTGAGTGGCAGCCTGCCAAGCCAAAAAAGCTCCAGGGGAACATGACATCATACCATCCCCATACTGTGGGCACTGGGGAGAGCCAGGCCCAACGCATCTCCTCCAGTAACCTCATGAGGACCTTTTAACTTCCCCATGGCTAAAGCACACGGTAAGCACGTGGAAATTGCTCTACTCTTCTTGACAAGTCAATTGGGATACAGAAATAATAGAGTTGACATCAACACTTGAAAAAGACCACATCAGGTAGGACCTAAAACATTCTCTTCTCACATTTAGTCTTTAATGATACTCATTATATCATAAATTAACCGTATTTAGAAGTGTTTGCTCTTGGTTCCTAAAGAGGAAAAAATAAGTCCCAAAGCTAAAATAGCATAAAGTGAATTCAAGGTCTCAGCACAAATGGAGTCTTTACAACCCCCTGCAAGTCTCAAGCACTCCCTCGCACTGGGGAGGCTGAAACAAGCTAACAGTTTGCTGCTGGCCTAACAGCTGCTTTTTCTGCTGATGTCATCACATTAGAGCCTCGCTGCACCTAAAGCTTTGGCCAACACAGCTGTACCAGAAGCACAGCCCAACAAAACCACTTCACATATGTAGCCTGCTATAAATGCAAGGCTCTCCGACTCCAGATGCAAGCTTACCAGCAAAGTTAATGATCATACAAACTGTAAGAAATAAAATCCATACAAATCAGATTGACTTCCCTATCCCTGTACGGGAGCTACCGTTCTGGTTTCATGCTCTAGCTCCTACTGCAACTGCTCAACTGTAAACCAGACAGCAGGTGAGGATAGTTATCTCATCAGACAGTGTGACACAAGTTAATGGATGGGTTTTTTTGGAGCAGTTATTGTAGTATTTGCTGTAAACACATAGCTTAGTGCACTTGTGCTTCTGCAGAGAAAGCAGGGACAAGGACCTGTTCGGCCTCTGTACAAGAGCAAACCATCAGATTAAGTCTATTGCTACTAAGATTTTAAACAGAAATTATCAGGGAACACAGAATTCACTCCTTCCCCAGAAAACACATCAAGCAATTTCCTCTCTTCATCTGCTTGTACTCTTCCCTGCCAACTATTGCAAAGCTCTCCTTGTTCCCTCTTGTCAGGGGATCATGCAAACTGGAGCAGCCCAAGACCCAGACTCACACAGGCAATCTGCCCAGCACAGTGTAGACCAATTTATCCACCTTCTCCAGCAAACAAAAGCTGTACTTACCCGTACCAGTACTGGAAACTATCCCCAAATTTTCAATCTATGTCCAGGGACAGTCATAATCAACTGTTAGCTCAGACATTAAATAAATTAAAGAAAAGCAAATCACTCATATAGCTGGTCAAAAGTAATTCTGCTCTGCCTACAAACTGCTTCTCCCCCAAGCTATCAGAGCAGATTTACATTGGCAGTTGGTGAATGCTGGCTTTAAAACTGAGCCATTTATATACATGTCTATGTCACTTTTTCAATTCTCCGTTAAATTAAAAAATAGTGACAAAATCCACAAAGTGAGACAAACCCAAGCTCTGCCGCAACATTTCAGCATTTTCATTACAATAACCAATACTACTGCCTTGTCCCATGTCTCCCATTAACTTAAACTTGGTAGTTAAAATCAGGGAGACACTGAGATATCAACACGCTTTTTGTTTGTACGCTATTATGTATTAGTAGAGAATCACAAGAATAATTAATATGAACAATAGTAATATTACTGGAATATGGTATCGCTGGAATTGTTAATAATTAATATTCTGCATACAATTGTTTGCAAACAATATATTTCTAGTGAATATATGCAAATATATTATTACATATTATAACATATTAATATAAAAGCAAATAATATGCCATGCTTCTCTTAGTAGATGCATTACAAAGAGCCATATCTTATATTATCTCCATAATGCCTAGTTTACCACCTTACACATCTTCTACACAAACACATCAGCAGATGATACAAATTTCTTATAAGATTATAAAGGTGATTATTAGACTATTATGGTCTGATAAATATCAGTGGAGAGGAAAACTGGTTCTTTAACTACCACAGCCTTCAAAGGTAGCCTCAAATGTAAGGGTTGTATGATTCACTGAAGCCATCGCTGCTGGGAGCAGGAAGGGTTTTGGGGACAGGGTTGATCCTGGGGGAGTATCACAGGACAGCAGTCCACCAAAGAGCATGGAAGAAGCCCTCCAGAGCAGATATTGTGACAGAAGAACTGTATACACTTGGACCCTCAGTGTTTTTCCTCATGTTTCTCTCTGCTGTCAGCTAGGGAGGTTGATGCAAACAAGGTTAGAGGCAGCCAGTTGGACTTGCTCTCCATCATGCTCCCACCCAAGCCAAATTAGCAGTACCGATATAAAACAGGAGAGGCCTCTTACCAGCATCTCCAGTTGACACACCAAATGCCCAGAAACTCACCGCTCTTCCCATGGTGACAGCCCAGCCAGCAGGCTAGAACTTCCAGCCTTCCAAATGCAGGAATAACACACTTTGATTATGCCTCTAAGAACGTGAAGCAGTGCACACTGACTCTGTGCATGTAGTATAGCATGCTGCCATTAGCATTAGCATTGCAATGGAATGGAGAAATATTCAAAGCCTAATGGCATCATGTATCCAAATCCCAAGTGATTCAAGCATCTATCTCCACTGAGCACCTCAAAAACAAAGTACCGCAACAGAGAAGGCCGTAGGTGTATTCAGGCAGGCCAGAAGCCCCAACATACCAGGAAGATATTCAGCATCACAAGACACTGCACACAATGCTGTTGCTGAATAAACCACTCCACACCACTCAATAATCACCAGTTCATAAGAAACCAATGAGTTGCTAGCTAAAGTGAGATCATATTACATACCAGAGACAAAATTTTAAGCCATGTGCATACAGACTGAATGCTTGTAGCAAATCTGGAGGCTGAGCACCTGCGGCCTCTAACCACCTGCAGCTCAAACACAGAACAAGCAGGGAGGTTGCCTGTTTCTGTTCTGAGCAATGAATCCTCAGCAAGCCCAATGCCAAGTTCAAGGAAAATCCACCTCTTCTAAGCACAGAGGATACCCCTCTGCATGGCTCTGCACTGCCTGTGTGTCATTCCTGGTGTTCATTCTCCATACCAGACCTGGATTCTGCTTTTACCTGGAAACACAGCATCACCTGGTTTGAGATTTTTGTTCTCCTGGAGAGACGGAGAAATTTCCTATTTATCATAAGAGAGTAGAAAAAAAATATAAAGAACAAATAACATCTCTACAAAAATAAAAAATGCTTACAGAAGATGGTGGCTTCTGCAATCTTCTTTCAAACTCACTGAAGAGCTCAGTTTGTGAAAGGTTCTGGGGGCTGAAAGGTACTCAGTGTAGCAAATTATATCTGTGGTTACACCAGGTTTGCACATCCCCATGTATACATTCCCAGCCATTTCTTCATTTTGATGAAAATGAATGAGCCCTGCTACGTTCTTTCACAGAAATAAATACTCGTGAGCTTTTTATGAGAACAAAGGTTCTTTAATTTCTGGCATACAGCACGTGCATGTACTCATACAAGCAGCAAACCACAACACATTATGGCCATAAGCAAAGTCACAATACTGCTGCCACAGCATTTCTAGTGTGATCCCTAGGCAAGCTGACATGACTCAATTCCCCTTTCCTCCTGCTCCTCTTTCCTCTCCCATTCTCGTGTCCAAGTGCAAGATCCTGCCCCATTACGCCTCAGAGCAGGTGAAACAGGAAATCTCACTGCCACACCAAACACACCCCTTGGGACAGTTTTCTGCCCTTTTACTAAGTTAGACACCTAACACAAGGCACAGTTTTGCCAGCAGTCTCAGATCCAGCAGACTCCAGGTGCCCTAGGAAGCTGCCATAGATGCCTCTGTGCCACTAAAGGTGACAAGGACGCTTCCCTGAACCAGCAGGGCTGCAGGTAACAACGCACAGCCATTGTTTTACTTCTGCAGCCACCACAGGCAATGGCCTGACTTCCAACTGGAGAAAAAGCATTTGGCCTTTTGTTAAACCAACCAACCAACCTTTTCTGTAGTATAGCATTGTATGGGCAGGGCTGCTACTTAACTCTTCTTCACTTTCCAGCTCAATGCAAGGTGGAGTGAGATGAAAGCTACCATATAGCACCCACAATGCCCCAGGTTAGGACAACCTTCTCTAAACACAGCCATTTGATTCTGTAGGACCAGCCAAGCAAACAGGTGACCTCAATAGCCATTTGGGAAGACCTGCAACCTGCTAACAGTGCAGTAATTTCTCTCAAAAGTTAAAAATAGACTACGCACGCACTGCCTAAGGAGCAATGCATGGCTTTAATCCAGGAGGTTTTTAATGGTATCACACTGCTGTCACATGAGGGCAGCTCCGTCACCACACTCTC
Organism: Numida meleagris; assembly: GCF_002078875.1. Lineage (NCBI taxonomy): Eukaryota > Metazoa > Chordata > Aves > Galliformes > Numididae > Numida > Numida meleagris. Next base: position 8,582,730 of record NC_034411.1, read on the forward strand.
AGGGCGTGCAGCCTTAGCTACACCAGCGGAGTATTTGTGCTGTCTGCACACAAGCTTGTACTCATGGACACAGGCTCTGGGAGAGTATTTAAAAACATCCACATGTGCTTTTGCATGCCAGCAGCTATACCGGTGTCAAACTGTTCTGCTGATTTTTTGAATTTCCTTTCATTTATGGGAGGTGTATCTACACCAGGGATTGTCCTGACTTAAATACATCAATGTGTATATTCTGTTGTTAAAACAGCACAAGAAGTACATGCATAAATGGCTGTCACCACTCACACAAGTTTGCAATAAGCTTTCAAGCCAGCACACATGCAGCAAAGGACCAATGGCAAGTGTTCTGTGCATCGAAGGGAGAAGTAATAGAACTCCTCACACAGCTAGTGAAAACCCATTGAGAAAAAGCTGCAAGCACTGAAGACACAACACCCACGTGGCTGCAAGCATTCAGAGCCCAACACTGGACCACTTACCCTGCACTGAACCTTCTCTGCTCTCCTTTGTCTCAGGCTCCCCCCACAACACCATCCACAGGCTCCGCAGGCCGGGGCTCGGATTCGAATCCCCACAGCACTGCAAATGGCCTATATTTGATTACAAGGCCGCATGATGTCACGTATCCAAGACAACTAAAGCACCACAGTCTCCTGAGGACAAAACCACCTCTTGGTCACAGATTTGAGCAACCGGCAGGCAACTGATCTCTTGTTTCCAGATCAGGCTGCTGTGCTCGCCGGCAACGCAGGACACTAGCACCTCCTGCCATGCAAACCATGACTGAGGAGTAATTGTTCAAGGTGGTTATCAGCTTCCTAAAGCCAGCCTGCCACACAGAGAGCATGGGAGCTTTGGCATTTCTTCATCATCCTGCTGAAAGGAAACGGGGTTTCCAGGAGTAATATTTCCAAGCTTCTCCCCTTTTAATGTCAATATCCTCCCACACCCTTTCACCTAATTAGGCAGGAAAAAAAAGAAAAGAAAAAAAACCCTGATTTTCTAATATCAGGAAAAGCTAAAAAAAAATATATATATATATATATATATCCTGTGCAATTTAAGAACGGAAGGGAAAAAAAAAAAACCCTTATCATAGCCCAGGGAAGAAAATGGGAAGAGATTTCATCTGACATCTAACACAGAGTGGTGGAATGGCTGGGTTGGAGTGGACCCTGAAGATCATTTACTTCCAGTTCCAACTTGTGTGAAAAAAAGTTTCTTAACCAAACATAAACATACACACGAGAGTCTTTGTGATTAAAATAAGTGTCTTTTAACAAAAATGATAAGTAAACTGAGACAGGCCCAGGTAGCTGGGCCCTGTAGGCCTCGCTGGGCCCAGAGCCATCGGATCACCTAAGTGCTGCCACCACTGGGCTGGGAGTCGCAGGGCTGCCCTAAAGGTTGCAGCCAGCCTGAGACCTGGCTCCCTGCACCTCGAGTTTAACACATGCACACGAAAACAGTCTAACAGGGAAACTGGGAAGTGGGAAACAAAAATAAGAGGGTAATCTATGCCATTTTGAAAAGCCTTGGTGTCGCTGAAGGGGAAAAAAAAAACTTGGGCTTTTTTTCATGATTTGTTTTTGAATAAGAAAAACCCTTCTCCGTCAATAGCAGATGTATCTTTCAAAAACAAAAGGTACCAGCCACGCAGCCCAAATTCTGTACATTGTTGAATGAACTGAAAATGCAAATGAAGAAGCGAGCCATTCACAAATGAGTCATTTGAACAAATGCCAGGCAAAGACAGTCTGATGCTAATTTCCTTTCCAGGATAACTGTTACACGTTTCTCTACCATCCCCTTGAAACAGAAGCGAATATCCCTATAGCTACATTTCAGCTGGTGTCAGTAACAATTTACCAACACTTGAAACACAATGCTCCATTTTCCATGCAGCTTTTCTGCCTTCTTCAGCCTTAAAGCACCAGAACTTCTACTTTCCAGCTGAAAACCAACAAGCTGAAACTTCACCTGAAGCAACCCTTATGTAAGATATAATTTCAGAGCAACATCAGTGCCTAACACAAAACAGCCTCCACATTACAGCTTAGCAATTGCCAAGCTTTCACTAATTGCTGTTTTCCAGTTACTGCTTCCCGAGTTCAAGTTTTCCTTTTACCCTGTAAGGTCTGGCTACACTCAGAGAGGGCTTTTCAGGAATTCTTGCTGCCCAGTAAAGACAGGAACTTCTGCACTGATGCTTCATTTTCTTTTAAGCCATATCCTGAAAACTCCATAAGCAGGAAACTACTAAAGGGGCAACAAAACTCAGCAGTCATTAGCATTGATATACCTTGAGATAGGCCAAAGGGATGAATAACACCTGCCTGCATCCTCAGAAACACTCAGGCTCTGCTCACAGGGCTCTTATTTGTCATCCCCATGCAGACACAAAGAACCCACAGCACAGCAGAATGATGTTCCTGTCCTCACACTGCTCATCTCCCCAGCTGTTCCAGTAACACAACATCCTCCCCCAGCCAAGTTACTGGACATCTCTCTCTGAACTCAACTCTGTTTCATTTAGCTTTCAGTTTTAAAATTATGTCAGAATAATCCCTCTGCTCATAACAGTTGTGGCACAAAATTATTTTTTCCTCCATACAACAACCACACACTGGAACAACTGGGCCAACTGTGTCTCTTGTACAGAAAAAGCACCCAGTTCATCATATAGAACCCTGCACGCTGAAGGCACACCTTCAATGAAATGCTATGGATGATGTAAGCTTCTTTGTTCGCAACGGAAAGGCACCTGTGGTGATAAGGCGAGGCTATGGAAACACCAGGCGACACTAACCACTTCTCATATAGCATGGTCAAAAGTCCAAAAGCAAACTGGCTTGTACTTTGACTAGACAACATCCCCTAAACAATGTTTCCTGATAGCTGGATGGGTTGATTTGCCTCCTCAGCCTGAGGATGCCAGACAAGTAACTGCTGCTGTCTGGCCACAAGCTTCCCAGATCACTGTTGGGGTGTGTGCAAGTTTCTCAGTCACTGGGCAATCTTCATGGACAGTAATCATCCTTTAAGCAACTACACACTTGCCCCAGATATAAGCACAATGCAGAAGAGCAACAGATTGCTGAAAAAGGAAGCAAACAACCACATTAACAGAGAAACTAAAAGTAGCTACAAAGTGTAAGACTGGAATGCACTAAAACAACCCGAAAGAAGACAAAGCCTGAGCATAGTATCAAGACAAGCTGCTCCTGGAGACAGGCCTTGGGAATATACTGAGTCACACCTTGCAAAGTCCACAAAAAAAAAAAAAAAAAAAGAAAAGAAAGAAAGAAAAGCAACTGCTACTGACATGATATACACAGGTGGGATGCTCAGCTGGTGGAAAAGAAGCCAAGTAATACAAAGATGGAGTAGAAGTGCCTGAGTACCTCCAATCCAGCCCTTAATGGATGGAAAATAGCCACTCCAGCAGTTAAAGCTGCCCAGCAATGCTGCTGAGAGGCACACTGAGCTATGCCAATGAGTAGCTCTGGTGCAGACAGCTGGGTTCAATGCCAACAAAGAGATGGAGAGCAATGCTTTCCCCTGCCTGCCACAGAGGGCATGGAGGGAAAGGGGTGATATCTGCAGCAGCAGCTTATTGAATAAATGAGTTCCTAAGCTGCCCTAACCTTTGAAGAGAAAGAAGTTGAACTTAATAGAAAAAGAAGTTTGACCACATCAGAAAGAAGTAGAAATCCACCTCACTGAGTTTTTGTATAAATCACCTTATACACACACAAATTGCAAAAGCTTTTCTTAAAATGAATCCGGCACCAAGTAACCCTTCTGTAACAGAGACATTTCCCCCTAAACACAGCAGCCAGTACTCCCAGCCACCTCCGGGCCCTCAGCACTCAGCAGCTCTTTTCCAGAGCACACTCCAAGGCTCGTGCTTTGGTGGCCGTAACATTTTATAGGAAGAAGACAAAGCAACAGAGGTCATAAGGATGGTATCCAGCATCAGGCAGTGCTTCCTCTGTACCAAGTGATTTATTACTAAGGCACAGGCAAGCTGACTTGAATTGTCTTTTGCAAGTGCCCTGGAGTATCACTATGTGCTTTTACAGAGCAATAAGAGAAAGTTGGTTTATCACTGCTCAGTGTGCACACAGAACAGCAAGCACACAATATGACAGGGAATGAATAAACAAACATGTATGAAGATGAAAAGGTCCATCCAGAGACAGCAGAGCACCACCTCAGACATTTCTTCTTTTACTTGTGGCTGTCTCCTCTGGAGTCAAGGAAACTACCAGGGCTGGGAAAAGACACATACACTGCACACGCAAAGCCTAAGACAGAGATCAGCCCTTTATTATAGCGGGAGCTGGATGAGGCGTGCAGTTTGCAAGTGCACACTTGTTGAAAGACAAAGCAGCATGTTTCCATGAGTCACGGAAGCACCACTGACAGCAGGATTTCTGCAAAGGAAGTTGCACAACACCACCTAATTGTCTACAGGCACACGAGGTAGACTCAACAACTGCTCCAGCCTCTACCTACTTCCTTCCATAAGGTAAAAGGTTTACAACTAGCACTGTGACATCTCATGCATGAGCATATGCATAATACATCTCACTACATGGAAGAGGGAGAAACAACCAGAAGAAAACTCAAGGAGCCAAATGGAGTAAAACTGGTAGAACTTACACCTATGCCAGAAGGTAAAAGGCATGCCCTGCACCATCCTTGCAGCTGACAGCCGCTACTCAGGGGACAAAAAGGCCTAAGGACTGCTTGTCACTGATGTACAGCCGGGGAAGGAAGGCTGTATTTATACAGCTCATTTTGCACCCTGGTGGTGCAGTACAAATATCCCCTTGAAGAACACAGCACAAGAGGTGCACAGTGGCTGCAGCACACTGTCACCTCTTCCAACACTTGTTTCTGTCACCCCACAGGTTGTGATCTGGCTGGGAGGAACCCTATGACACCAGCATAACAACTGCTGCTGTTTTTATGGGAATCAACATTCCCATGCAAGAACTGCATCACCTTCCAATCAGTTTGAACAAAATCCCTATGCAGCTTCTTTGGGCATCAGATTATCTTGTTTGTTTACAGGGCTGGCACATCCCTACACTCACACAGCTGCTGGGAATGCTGGCACCTTCCATCCCATGCTCCCAGAGGCAATGGGAAGGCTCTTCAAAAAGAAAACTCCTGACAGATGAAGCCACTGAATCAGCACGCTGCGTAGTTGGTGTCTCTTTTGGGATAAAACATGTTGCTTTTGGGCTGAGTGATCCCTACAGAGCTTTGTCAAAAGAGCCTAGCCTGCAGCACATAAAGGGGTTCCAACTTCATCCTCCGGTCTAGATCCTGGCAACAAAGATATCAGCCAGGTTTTGTCCTAGTCAAACCTCCAAGAGCTCTCAGTACTTGAGAGCTGTGGACCTGTTGGAGCGCATCCAGAGGAGGGACACAAAAATGATCCCAGGGATGGAACACCTCCCTACGAGAACAGGCTGAGAGCTGGAGCTCTGCACCCTGGAGAAGAGAAGGCTCAGGGGAAACCTGAGAGCAGCCTGTCACTATCTAAAGGGGGGCTGTAATAAAGAAGGGGACACACTCTTTAGCAGGATCTGTTGTGACCGGACAAGGGGAAATGGTTTCAAACTAAAAGAGAGTAGATTTAGGTTGGATATAAGGAAGAAGATTTTTACAGTAAGGGTGGTGAGGCACTGGCACAGGTTGCCCAGAGAGGTGATGGATGCCCTGTTCTTGGAGACATCCAAGGTCAGGCTGGATGGGGCCCTGAGCACCTGACGGAGCTGGAGGTGTCCCTGTTCAGTGCAGGGGGGGTGGGGGGGTCAGACTAGATGGCCTTTAAGGGTCCTGTTCAACTCAGATGATTCTGTGGCACACTGGTACTCAGCTACATCCATCAGTTCAAACTCTGTGCCACTTTCATTGCTACCGTACATCTTTCAGCCCAGAGCTGCCGTGCCAAGCTGTGTGTCACAGAGGTTGGAAAGGCCAGGTGGCACCTGTCAAAAAAACTAAATAAACAAAACACAAAGCAAACGAAAACAGAAAAACAAACCAAACTAAGGCAACACATAAAACTGCCACAACTCTTCCAAATTTGGTGACATAAGACCATGTGAGCTTCATTTCTTTTAAACAGATTCATCATCACACCCAACTTCTGAGAGGAAGGAAGAGCCCAAACCAAAAAACGAACAGAAGTTGACTTCAATGAGTCCCACGGTGGTACATAACAGCCCCAACGTTCCTCAAGTCCATTCAAACACGAGTGCACTGGTAACACAATTTGCAGTACATATCACTTAGCACAGGTCAAGAAAAGCACCAGCTCACAGGTCAGGCACCAACCTCACGAAAAAGTTATCTTCACTGCATTCAAGCACAACGTCAGCCCGTGTTTCCAACTTCCACGTGTCGCAGCGGCCGCGGCCGAACCCGACGCCCGGACGGCTCCGCGCCGCCCCTCACCTTTCCCCACGCGGCCCCAGGGGGAACCCCCGCACAAACGAGTTCCCGGGGAAACTTTCCACGCGTTCGCTGCGGAACGCCCGTCGCTTATTTAACGCGATCGCTACCCGACGCGGGCAGCCCGCCGTTAAGCCGAGCTCCCTCAGCAGCCGGCCGCACGGCCGGGGCCGCGCAGAGCCCCCGCCGGGGGAGGAGGAGGAGAGCGGAGGGGGCGGGGCCGCCCGGTGCCGGGCC